>NW_024883286.1:0-102500 GCF_019059575.1 Amphibalanus amphitrite
GCCCAAAGATGGCCGCTTCTTCTCCGCGACCGGCGCCGGCCCCCCCACCGCCGGCGCGCCGGCGGGTCACCGTCCTGATCATCCGCCAGGTAACCCCTCCCCCACGAGCGGGCAAACCCCCCTCCTTCACACACATTCCTGGGATTAGCCGGTCGGCGGCCGCAGCCGGCTGATGGCCCGGACGGTTGCGTGCAGAGACATTTAAATCGTCATAAACGGTATTGATATCGTCGTTTAATTGTCGGAGATAATGAGCGGCGTTCGGGCAAATTTAAACGTTAAGCTTAGCAAAATCGTTCTGGCCACAACTCGATCAGACTCGTGAAATCAAATGATGATTATGGGTATATGCCGGAAACAACCAGGTACGTTAACTGTTAGGTAGAGCATGTTAATTTCACAGGTAGGTCACGTCTCGATTAAATGATAGTGGAGCGGAAACAATGCCGGCCAATTAAATATACTTTAAATCATAACTGAGTCGTCAGATACTAATCATCTCGGGCATACGTTAATTCACGTCAAATTTGACTGGCTTTTGCTTGAGCTCGGGCACCCAACCCGCCGGAAATGACAATTTCGGAAATGAAAATTTTTTGGTCGTTAATGACTTATGGGTTTTGTTTCGCATATTTACCAACCCTGAAACCTAGAAGACACTCGTCGTTCAGCACTGAGTTACGCTACATACTGAATGAAGTTACGCATGGATTTTTGGGGCTAAAACGCTCAAAACTTATCGTTACGCTAATCCACAGATAGTGAGAAATAAACAACGTTTACCGGACATTGAAGCGATCGAGTATATACTGCAACGTACGTCGATTTGCACTGGATCAAAATTAATTGAATCCCATCGTGCTAAATAAAAAATTATCGTGATAAATACTAAATCGTGCTGAATAATTAAATAATAAATCCGGCCACATAATTACGAAAAAACCTGACAGTACTACCGACGCAAATGCCTGTTTACTTTGATGGTCTCGAATCAGAGCTCTATCAAACAACAACCACGAGGACAACAACAACCCAGTATGATGTAGTGTGACCTCCCACCGGTGCCTGTGTTCCAAAAAAAAAAAAAAAACATGCCAACGTGTGAACGGTGGCAGAAACGGTGTTCTGCTCGGCCCTCCCATTCTCTCCGAAGTCCGAGTTCTCTCGTTCTCTCCTTCAGCACTTTCATCTCGTCAAGTTAATCCATTCATGTTTCCCTCCCAAATAGCCCCAACAGATGTGAGTACTTTTTCAAGATATATTCAGCCAAAACGAAGGAAGAGAAACTAGCAGTGAAACGACAGAGTTTTCAAAGATAAGCAAAACTAGACTTAAACTAGCCATAAACCATAGTGAACTGAGTCGATCCCCAAAACAGAGTGCCAGATTACCTATGTCAACTTTAAACTAAATAGCTACTACGTAAAGTGCCGTCCTTTGAGCCTGCAACTGAATATTAGACAACCGGCTGGAGTAACCGAGACGAACGTAGCTGAGCATCACACGCATTTTGAAGAAAGTTCTACCGCCTTTCGCGTAATGAAGGCCAAAATTCGTCCCAATGGTCCGTCACTCTGATGCGCCCGGGTGCTCACATTTACACTCACGCACGCACACATTCAAGACCAGCCCTACCCCGCTTTAGACAAAATTGCAGATTTAAGTCTGTTAAGTGACAAAATGATACATATCCCAACCATCCCCCTTTTGATACCCTACAGCAAGGAGCAATGCCGTTAACTCATTCAACAATTACACGCTCACGCATACGTACATAACATGTCCCAGCCACTCCCATTTTTTATCTCCAGATCAAGGCGCAAGGCCGCTCAATCATACAAGTTCACACGCTCACGCATACGTACAGATCTCCCCCCCCCCCAAACAGGCCTAAATAAAATTACATCCCCGGGGCGAGAGAAAAGCCGGGGCAGCAGGCGGGGCACATTGGGGAAGGATTATGATAGGAAAGCAGCTTCATGACCTCCAGTGCCGACCTACCGCTTAGCTGTTGGCTGTGGACGACAGGGCTGACGGCCGGCTGGCAGCAGATTTATCGGCGAGCGGGCGGCACAGCGACGACGGACGGGTGGCAGAGTTGGCGGCAGCCCGCGGAGCGGTGGTGGCGGGCGGCAGAACGGCGGAGCGGCGCAGAGTCCTCCAGTGGCAGGCAGTCCTCCATCCTCCTCCTCCAGAACTATCACCGCCGACTCCTCCTCTCAAACTCTCCTCTCCGCTCGAACTCACTCCCTCCATCGCCTGTCCTTCTCCATCCTGCCGCTACAAACTGACTGTCTCGCCCACCTCTGAACTCCACTTCCCAGCTCTCCAACTCCAACTGAACTGCCGCCTGTCAGCGTCCCCAACGCCTCCGACTCTCCAACTCCAACTGAACTGCCGCCTGTGAGCGTCCCCGACGCCTCCGACTCTCCAACTGACTCTCTATCCTCAAAATCCTCAAAGTTTTGCTGGAGCTCCATCTGCCTCGGGCTGTCTCTAGAGTTGCCGTCTTCGCTCCGCCTCTTTCTTCCGAGTTCTGCTGTTCTCTGAATTTCCAGTAAGGGCCAATTTTCCAGGTCTTCTGTCCGTCTAACCAGTCTTCTGTATTTTCTGCTGAGTCTGGTTGCCGAAAGGGTGAGATTTCTATTAAATTTAACGTTATGTTGGGCCGAAACGTATGCGTTTTTCCGCTGTGCAGCCTCCGGCGTGCCGTTTCCATGGTGACTGCTATCCTCTCTGGGTGCTCCTCCTCCCTTCAAATATTCTGGCGCCGATAGGTGAATTTGAATCTTCTGCCCCTGGCGATGCCGGCAGATTTGCCACGCCGGCCAGGTTTGCCAGCGTGGGAAGATGGGCCCGGGAATGCGGATGTGCCGTGCCATGCTGGAATTTGGATATTGTTACTCCGTCGGCTGTCCCAGTTTCACGATGCTGATTGTCGGCGCCAGTCTCGGCACATCCTGGAAATGTGCTATTTCGAGCCGTGTTTTGAAGAAATTGCCTTTGAAGTGTGATACCGGTGGTCAATTTGGTCCCGGGCGCCCCGGCCTCCCGCTGCCGCAGCGGCGCTGTCGTGTCCTGTTTCCCAGGCTGACGGTGTCCGTTCGCCGCGCGTAGGAGGCTGCGTGCCTTTGTCCATCCGTCCCCCCCCCCTGACCGGGGTTGGGACCCATTGCTGAACCCTTCCACGGTCAGCGACGGTGAGACGGCTCTGTAAGGGCCGCAGGATAATGGCGTTTGGCGGCGCAGTCTCAGATCCGTGTTTGTCCTGCCGTCCGGTGTCGGCCAGATGGTCGGCGGGTCAGCGGTGTCCGGTCGCCGGCGCGCTGCTGTTTTGAAGGATGAATTTGGGAACGGGTTGATTTGGGGAGGGAAAATGAAACGCGCCAGCGTTACAGCTCCACTAGATTTTTATCGCTGACCGCCTGTTTTTTGCAGGCCCGCGGTGGCGATTGAGCTCCATTTCATTATATTTTCGATTGAGCTGCACCTGATAACCTATGAAGCTTTAATTCCTTGCAGCGTTATCGAGCTTGAAAGCTGTGAACATTTTCATTTTGTGAAATACAATTTATCTTCATATTCTTTCATATTTAGATATTCCGTATAATTGATATACGGAATACCAGTAAAACGCCTTTTGGGCGAAGAACGAGCGAGCGAGATAGTGAGCCCTGCACGTGCGAAAAGGCGAGAGGGTAGTGTTAACTGGCTTGTTCAAAGCACCCTTCTAACCGGTCGCTAGCGGTGTGCCAAATTTGAACGCAATCGGCCCAGCCGTTCCTGAGATCTGGAAGCGGCATTCTGCACGTGCGCACGTGCAAACGGGGTCCAAACTGACTTTTGCACGGCACCCTACTAACCGGTCCTCAATCGCGTACCAAATTTGAGCGCAATCGGCCCAGCCGTTCTCGAGATCTGGAAGCGCCCCCTGCACGTGCGCATGTGCAGTAGCACCCTAACCGCAACACATGGGAATGCATTGCCTGGTGGGTGCCTACATGTATGCCAAGTTTCAGCGAAATCGCCCCAGTAATTACCGAGTTACTGAAATGGGAACAAATTTGGCACCTCTTCTTTTTGCATTTTGCACGTGCAGTGGGGGTCAGTCACATAGATCAAGAGTATCCGACCTTTAGAAGAAGGGATGCAGCTACCCTACAAAAATTACCGCAAGACAATCGCCCAAGCGGCTGCTGAGATATGAGCCTCTCAAAATCACTACTTTTGCAAAACAGCTTTAACACCCTTGACTTTTCACGTGGCACGTGCCACGACGGTCACTGAGATGTATAAAAAGTAGTCAATTACGGGGTAGAAGGGATGGGGCTACCCAGCAAAAAAGACCGCAGGCCAATCGGTCCAGCGGCTGCTGAGATATAAGCCTCTCAAAAGCGTTACAGGCCGGGCCGGGCCGGGCCGCTCATACTGAGATTTTTCCGTTATATTGAAAAGACTTCGCTTCGCTCGCTGCGCTCGCTCGCTCGTAATCAAACCATACACGCAAGTTCACTGAAGTATTTGGCTATTTGTTGGATCTTTTTCAAAATGGTAGCAAACTGTCGTTAAAGCGGGTGTCATAACTCTTGAAGTGCTACCCGGCCACTACCACGCACCAGCCCGACTGTATAGTAGGTGTTGTATCTTCCTGGTACCGTCCTGTCAGTGCCTTTTACCAGATTTACTGCAATCGCTCTTTATCCAACGATCGCCACGCAAGGCACGCGGTCAGAGAAGTGTCTACCTGCGTCTCTCTACTCAGGTGTTTGACCTCCGTGTTTCAGGGCCACAGAGACCCACTCTGACCTGGAATGTGGCGCTACGTTTGATCACCAGGGAGGCCCCTCTCTGACCTGGTATGTGACCCCTTGTTTCAGCGTGATCTGGTATGTGACCCCCGTGTTTCAGCGCCTCTCTGACCTGGTGTTTGACCTCCGTGTTTCAGCGTCAGAGAGACCCTGACTGAACTGCTGCGTGACCCTATGTTTCAGCTCCGGATTTTGTCAGGCCCTGCTCTGACCTGGTATGTGTTTCAGTTCCTCTCTGACCTGCTATTTGACCCCCCGTGTTTCAGCGTCAGGGAGAGGACGTGGTGTCCAGTAAGCCGGAGGCGGCGTTCGCGCTGGCCGCGGTGCTGCTGGCGCTACAGTTGGAGTTCCCGCAGCTGACCGAGCTGACAGTGGCCCACTGCCAGGCGCGCTGTCCGTACCTGGTACCGATGTACCCGCAGCAGTTGGACGGGGACACCAACGAACAGTACTACCGGTGAGTACTTGTCCTGGTACCGCAGTAGTCCCAGTGAGTAAGTACAACTGGTGCCGTCCGGTGAGTCCATCTGATACTGTAGTGTGTAACCAATGATCCCCTAACGATATAACTGCAGTCCCACCAAAATGTACGGCTCTCCATGCGGGTTTAAAGGGACTATCCCACCTTCTAAAATGTTGTTAAAACCAGTTAAATTGTGCCCGACTTTATAGATTGGATGACCAGGAACACGGTTCTAGCATTTATTTTTCATTAAACATCTTAGGCTTCCCATATTCCAAACACAAACTTTCAAATATGTGACGTCACAGCCCAAAATTACCTCCTTCCCCAGGCCACATTACTGTCATAAAGCTGATTCTTTTTACTCTGTAGGCACCACAACAAAGTTCAGACCAAGTTTTAAGCGATTTTTCAACGAACAAACCCATTTAAATCAGAATGACTAAACAAGGTGACGTCACACTAACGGTCGCTCCATGTTGAAGATAGGGCCTTGTACAAGGCCCATTTTCAAATGAAGGGAACGAATTTCTTCAACACCAAGAGGCCGCGGGGGTTGCAACCTAGATAGATAGTGGTTTCTGAACCTCGCCGCAAACTTGGCTATCTCAACTCAAACCCCATGTTAAAGGTGGGATAGTCCCTTTAAGCGGTAGGTTCTGCCTTTGACTTTACCGGCAACATCTCAGAAACTAATCGATGTACGATGAAGCCATTTTAGAGGATCGTATAGTAGCTCAGACATTTAGACATTGTTCATTGAACCGTAGTGCGAATTCTGCTTTTATGAGCTTCCGATTTGTGTGTTCGTATTTTCGGATCGTTTTCTTGAGAGATGTTGATAATTGTCCGATTATATTGGCAAAGGTTTCAGACATAACATGTATACAAAATTAAATTCCTTAAGCTTTCGAAGACATCTACATCTTCATGATCACAAGGTTAAATTGTAAAAGCACAGAGCCTAAGTTTGCTATTAGAATGGAAGGGAGAAAAACTAAATACATATTGTGCGTGATAAATTGCTAAGGCCTCTTGCAGTCGTCACATTCAGTAAACACACTATAGTTCGTTTTTCTTAAGTTTGCCCCTCACTGTAAACGTCTTTTTGAACATAGCACGAGAATTACTAGCTGAATTACTGAGAAAACTGGTTGGCGCACATTGATTTGACCAGATTTCACAGACGATCAATTTCATCAAAGTTATTTACTATTTCACAGACTCTTAGCTCGTATTTGCCAATACCTACAGCCCCACAGGGTTAGACGACTTCTCAGAAATTATATCTGAACTAATGAATAAATTGCACGGCGCTTAACATAACGTAAAATCGTCGGTGTTCAAAACTTATTTTTGAAAATATTATTCATATCTGCAATACAATGTGCGCTAACCAGTTTTCTCAGTAATTCAGCTAGCAATTCTCGTGCTGTGTTCAAAAAGGCGTTTACAGTGAGGGGCAAACTTAAGAAAAACGAACATAACTAATATACCTACATCGTTCCACACTTGGATGCATGACACATGACACATTTTGGTAATAATGTGTCAGACATGTGTACGAATAAATCGATTGCATCGTCAACCCTTAAAAGCTTTAGACGAAGAAGATATAGCCAGAAATTCACTAAATTTCATCGGGGCAAAACCTATCGCCAAAACCCGCGAGACCTATACCCCTCGGTACCGCGCATGGTGAACCGGTCAGTACCACACACTACGCAGCACTATCGCCGAGTATTACCACATGATACTGGCTGTGAGAGTAGTACCTGTGATTGTGAATATGGTGTGGTATCGCTGGCTCTTTTCCCATCAACCACGCGTTTTTCACATCACAAACCAGAACTTGCTGATGATTCGTGGATTTATTCCGTCTTGATGTAATCTTAAACCTCCCGAATAAGTTACTATCTAATTGAATGCTAACATCTAATCATCTTACCAAATTCATATAAACCATGATTCCGCCTTGACCTTTCGTACGATCGGTCGCTATTCTTGACGACGCCCTTCCTCCGCGCCCGCCCGTCGGGACCTCTCCCCACTAGTCACGTTCTCACGGGCTGTTTTATAGGAAACTCGGCTACGACTACGTGGACGGCGTGGTGGAGAAACAGGACAAGTTTCTGAAGCGGATGTCGGGCATAGCGCGGCTTTACGTGGCGCTGCTGATCGCTCGGCCGCCGCAGCACACGCCCGCCCCGCCCCCCGGCGCGGTACCGGCCCGGCCACTCGGAGTGAAACATTTGTGGCGCTGGCTAGCGGCCACCGTTAACCTGGGTGAGTTTTGATTTTCTTGTGGTTAAACACAAATCGTCAACTGTGCAGTGGTATTCGGACAGGGCGGATATGAAAGATGACTGTTGTGAGTGAGGTCTTGCTTGAGGCCAACTTTTTTCTCCACCGACATGGTTCTGTCGTGGGTAGGTCTTGGGGTTAGTTTCCGTTGTCCCCTCGCCCCCACTTACCCGTCCGCCTACTGGCTGGAACTAATCCTGCTCAGAGCCCACTGCCCAGGGGGCCACCGCTTCTTGCCGGTACAGTCACCGCGGTAAGCCTGATCGCGGCCTCAGGTGGGCGGTCCGATTTCCATGATGAACAGCACTGCGACTAGTCCGCAAAGACAGCTGAATAGACAGCCTGAGCCTGAGGAAAGAAATCGGTTCTGCCCGGTGGGAGGCCCGGATCGACCCCCAGGACAGGGATTTGGCGCGCGGCACTGAACGCTGATTGACTCTGAGGCCACTCGATGTTTGTAGCTTATTGCCAGTTGCCACATATTATTACCCTTATGGACGCATTATGTTTGATTGTTTTATTTTTTCGCTTTAGCTCGGCTTTGTTCGTGATTAAGCAGCAACGTGCTTTCATCGGTCAGCTGGTTTTAGTGATAGCTTTGATACGCAGACATTCGAAATATTGTGTTCATTGCTTGGTATGTATACACCTACTTGTTTGTTTTGTTTGCTTGCATCATTTTTTTTTCTGAGCAAATGTCACAGGGTCCAGACCCCTCAGTCTGATGTTCACCGAAAAGGTAATCATTTCTTAGGCTATCTTACGCCTTCAGTGTTCAAACTTCAGTCATGGACGCAAGCGATTAGCACCACTCGAAACTCAATCTGAAGCACAGGAAGATCATACCAACAAACGAGTCGAGCACTGTTAGTCATTTCGACGTTCATCGGTCTGTATCCCGATCTCACCTACCGCTACACCCACCCTTCGCTGCGTGTTCTGCACTATAACACCCCTTCCCCCTTGGACAGAGCCGCGAGCCGACGTGACCGCTTCGATCCTGTACGACGCCCTCGAGGTGGGAGGGTCCACGCTGTCCGCCGCCTACGGCACGCAGTTCGTCAAACTGGTGAAGCTGCTTCGGACACAGTACCTGGCGCGCGTTCAGCAGGTGAGATCGGTGTGGGGATCGAGCATGAATTGTTGAGCTGTTTTCGAGTGGGGAGGTGAAATTGGGGTATCGTTGATAAGTTTTGTGTGGTTTGATGTGGTTTGGTTATGAGGTGGTATGAGGGTTGGAAGGTTTGAGTTAAAATGCGAGACATTCTTCACGTGAATCTACGGAGGACTGCTTTAGTGGAGGTTATGTATTTTGTATACTATTTCGTGAAGCCGATGGATATAGCAATGTCGTATGCTACGATGTAGCAAGGTCGTATGCTACGATTTGTTGTTCGTCACATGTGCTGTCGTAGACTGATGTGTGAAAGACTTCCTAGCGCACCTATCCTTACTCCGAAGACCAGATGGTGTATGTGAGCTTAGGCCAGACCATAACAATGAACGTTTATGACATTCTTTTATCCCGTGAATTTATTTATAAGTTCCGTCAAAAAAATTGATTTATTTTCCGACCCCACGCAGCCGCTATTTCGCCCCCACACATTCCGCGCCCACGATTCACGGAACGCTATATTGCGAGTGTGGAAAATATGCAGACGTCGTTAAAGCCGTCTAATGCCATTGGCGCACTGGGAGTCGGGCTGCCCGATGTACCCAGCTGGCGCGTTACCGAGATCCAGAGTGGGCGCCGGGATACGCAGAGGCGCCGTGTGTGGTACCCTTACGGCATATAAGGAGACTGAGTAACATAGCCTCCTCCGCTAAGGCTACCTACCCTGACCTCCTGACTGTATATGTAGGTACCCGTTATGTCCTGTTCCTATATCCAAACGCCTGCAATGACCTTTGACCTCTTCAGATGACCACGCTAACCTCTGACTTTTTTATCTCTTAACACCGGAACCCATATTAGCTCCCACACAACCCCTGTGACTGGTGACACCTGACCTCCGATAGTCCCGTGACCTCTGACTTACGATGACCCCGTGACCTCTGACCTACGATGACCCCGTGATCTGTGACCTACGGTGACCCCGTGACCCCTGACCTTCCCAGGTGACGCCGTCCGGCTGTGGCGGCCCCGTGGTGCGCCTGGAGCAGCAACTGCAGCGTATTGTCAGCACGGGCCGAGTACCGCCGCCTCAGGGAGAACTCAAACTCTACAACTGGTAGCGGCGAGTCGCAGTCAGGTGACGTCATAAAGCTGTCAGGTGACGCCCAGTCGGGACACCCGGTGACTTATTCAGCGGCCACCTGTGACGCTCAGCGACATCAATTCTGACCCGGTTCGGCCCTCGTTTGGCCTGCGATTCACGTGATCTGGTGACCCCTCGACACCACAGAAGCACACTACGTTCTTCTGCGTTCGCTAGGCACCGAAGATACCGCACTGTGGTCATCTAAGGAGGGTGGTCTCCGTCCAAACGCTAACGGGTGGCTCTGTTCTGGTGTCACTCTATCTGCATTGATGACGTAAGTCTCTGTTTGACTGTCGCAGCTCTCATGTCACACATATCATTGTTCATCGATCAGTGATCACGATTGTTCATTGATCAGTGATCGGGCCTCTGGTTGAAGTATGGACACCGATGACCAACGCCTACCCACAACCCTTAGCACGAAAACATCGCCATCGTCTGTGGTTCGAAGCTGTGTGTTCAGTTGAGGCGGTCTCGCGGCCGTCGGAGACTGAGAGCCGACACAACCAGCGCAGGAGAACGACCGTTCGAGGCTGACACGATTCGATGTGTGATAAGGGTGCGGAACTGCCTAGGTGCGAGTGATTCGGTGGATGTGGATTACGGGAGATGACGTGAATGCCCTGGAGACTACAGTGCTACATGAAACTTGAATATTTGATGTTTTTATGTGTAGAGTGTTGCAGCAGTGAAGGATTGTGATGGTTCGAACAATTGTAGGTCATTCGTCAATCCTGCCATGCTTGATACCAGCGACTTTAATGCTCTTATGTCAATAAAATATGTCAATGTTCGTTCGTTAAAGCCGTTCAAATGCTGAGATCGAAGACTGATTTCATAAGAATTTTGCGAACGATTAAGTATTGCCAGACGGTGAAAAGCTGTGCTTTTAGTTGCTTTTATTCAAACTCGCAAACAACAGGCTAACAGAGTTGTTATTGCAGTGAGGATTTGAAGAGGTTGTTTTGTCGAGTTTGCGGTCACCAAAAGCTCAGTGATTCTGTTGAACATGATCAAACGGAATGCAATGAGACTATTATGCACATTGGTCTTCAATTGGGCACTATGTTAGACGGTAACTAACCAGGGTCTGATACAATCGTACGTACAACTGACGAGTGACGTTTAACTACGCCAACATTGCAGCTGGCAAGTTGCACTGTATTTTCGCAATTTGATGCATGAAATAGCATCATTTCTTGGAAACAAGATAAACGAAGAGAACCTAACGTTACCTGGTTGAATAGTGGATAGTTCACAGTTGGGGCATTCCACGATAGATCGTACCAGGCCCGTCACCCTCATCTCTCAGATTTTAATGAAAATCGGTCCTAGGGGTAATCATAGGCCCCAAAGACGCCTGGCAAAATATCAGACTTCTCAGATCAAAACTTTTTGAGCTATATTGCATTACATTTTTTTTAACTTCGGTATGTAACGGTGAGTTTGATGGCCTATAACTCAAGAACGGGTTAAGCAACCAACAAAAAGTAAACAACACTAAGGTTGCGATTAATCAAAAATTAATATTACTATTTAAAAATTCCAAAGAAAAAATTTCATTGTTGAGCAAAAACCTTAATCTTTTTTCATTTGCCTCTAATGACTTTTGGGACCAAAATTTTTCACATCTTTATTTTTTCAAAATAATTTTCATGTCATTGCAAATCGACATGCAAAAAATTAGAAAGGTGTTCTTTCTATAAGTTCCTCATTTTCCGGCAAACAAAATGGGTTTCGGAGGGGTTGATACGACCCCAGCACGCCGTTTCGCTTCTAATAGAGCTAGAGCCTCGCGGAAAAAACGGGCGTGTGTGCCGTTACAAGTCGCAGCGATTGGTACCCGATTTTAAGGTCTCAGGTTAACCGGTAGCGTCTGAGGTCAGGTTCAGGTCATGTGACTGAAGTTACGGGTTCGGTTTTTAGTAAATAACTTCGCAAAAAAATGGCCGCAGAGCCGCGATTTTGGCATCATTGTGTTCGCCTAGCTCAGGTGCATCGAATGGTATACTTTTTGCTAGGGTGAGGTCAACTTAAGTAGTTGACCTCGGGTCAAGGTCAGGTCAGAGCCCCTCAGGTCACGAAGCTGGGCAAAGTGTATCATATGGCATATCATTCGATTCGGAAGGTCTTCCCGAGTCCATTGGTGGCTTTCCCGACTCTCTAGCTCTATTTGATTGAGAGTTGTTGACGAAAAACTCGTACGACCCTAGTGACGTCATAAATGACGTCACGCAAGGTTAACAATGCAAAAGTAAAGCATTGGACTTTGCAAGGAGTGCATGAAATCACGATACCATGTACGTGGGATAGTTTTAAATCATTCTCGGCGCCAAAATAACAGTTTTTATATTTCCCCATTGATTTATAACAGTGATGTCACGTGACCGACCTGGCCTCATGTAACCTTGACAAATTCCCAGATATACAAGTTGTGAGACCTCTGGAGGACACCATGTATGCGTCCTGTAACTTTCATCTCGGACAGCTATGGTCATTGGCGTCCAAAACAATGTCAGAACCAAACAGCCTTTTTCACCCTCGCGCTTATAGGAAAGAGGGTTGAATGAACCCTCTTTTCGCTTTTTTCAGATGACTCAGACTTGAATTGAAATTTCAGTAACCCGTGATGTCACTAGGCAGCTTTACCACGCCATTTGTAAGCTCCCCTCCCGAAATCACTATTCGAAACCGTTATCGTGACGTAAAATAAATACATTTATAGAAAGAACACCTTCCTACACTGAAAATTTTTTTTACTCAGGCCAGGCATTACTCAGTAATAACTCATGAAGAAACTCAGTGAATACGATAGTGGTGCTCACTTATTGGCTGATCTAACTCACATCACCAGGGTGACTTCGTTATGCGTGAGTTCTGAGTGCTTAGTTTCGTGAATTCGAACTGAGTCGGAAATGAGTTTTGCTTGGGCAAATCTAGTTTCCTGCGCAATGCATGAGTTCTCGCGAATTCACGTGCAGTTGTGCGTGAGGTACCCCCGGCTTGAAGATGCGCGCATGCGCGGCAGGGTGAGTTTCCTGCGTGATGCGTGAGTTCGCGTGATGAGTATTATAGCCGTTGCGTTCGAAAACCGCGGCGCGCGCTTCAGTCCGTTGTGGCGCGGTGACTCGCGTAGTTCACGTTGAATTGTTGAGGCTATTGTGACATTGTGCAGGAGAGTGCAGGAGCGGGGAAGGCGTGCAGCGAAGGATGGGACGGGTAAGTTATCTGTGAAGAGCTCGGTGATTGTCGATGAAGCTTTTATCAATCGCATGCGCCGCGGAGAACAGGGAGGTGAACTGATGGACCAGCAGACATTCCCCGCCGGGGTCAGGAGGTCGATGCCAACCGTGAACGGCGGAGCAGATCGATCGAGAAACTGAGGGATACCTACCCGGCATAGTTCGAAAAAGAAGAGGTGAGTTATGTTATATTTAAATTAAAAACACATGTTTGTGGGATAATGTTGTCCTTATCCTAAAAGAACGTTCATTTGACCCTTTTTACTTCTTTAAACAAGAACTCCGTCACGACCCGATGTTTTTTTAGGGGGGGGGGGGGCGAAGGTTGTTTGAAGTCGATTCTTTCCATGCAGCACCCATAGGCACAATGTTAAAATGTAAAATATTGGGGGACACGTCCCCCGTACCCTTCCCCCCCGGTGGTGGAGCCCATGGTCTTAATTCCGCTCGCTGAACCGTTTAAGATTCTTTTGTCTCGTTTGTGCTTATTATTTTTCCGACTGTTATTATTTTTTTCCGACTGTTTTTTTTTTTAATGCCTACACACATATTTTCGTACACTATTCGATTTCAGCGAGCATTTTCAACCTTCCTTACATATTAGATTATTAGATACCGCGGCGAGACGCGTTTGGACGTGACATAATTATTTCCATTACTGTTAAGTATACCTAACACATTTTATGTGATTGTTTCAAGCTGATTTTAAAATTGGACGCCCATGGAAGTGTTTTGCGAGACTAAAACCCGTCTGTTAAGGTGACCATCCCACCTTGACCCGCGCTGTGCTGGGTGGCGTTTTACGCCCCCCCCCCGCCCCCTCAGGGTTTTCGCGAATATCTAAGAACGGCGGCGCGCAGCGCCACCATTTTCGGCACACCTGCTCATACATTTTTTTCTGCATATGAAGAAATTTTAGACCCAGGTCGTTCAAGGTCAGGTCACGTCAAATGACTTAACATCAGAAAAATTTCAATGGTCGCTGACGATCGCACCGTTCGCAACGTGCCATGGAAACCGTTCGATATTTTTGTCATTTTCGCTCAGGGAATTCACCGCTCGATTTCACACCAGTTTGAGGTAAAATATCAAAAAAATATCGAACGGATTTCATTTTATAGCGTTTTTGATACTGTCCCACTCCCATGTCTCAAGTATCAACCTTACGGCATGTATAAAATATATTTGCTAGTGCAATAAAACACCTCATATGTGTTCAGCTTGACGGTTTGGATCGAATGATATGCAACATGACCTGGTCAGGTCAACCTGAGGTCAAGTTTTAAAAACGGCCTTTCAAGGTCTAATTATAGTTCATTCGTCCCGACGAGAGGAACACTATGCTAACGGCAAAATAAATGTTGTGACTCTTGAGTGGAAAGTATTACAGAAAACATGTTGGTAAAAACGGCTTTTTTAGAGTTTTTGCTCTCTGGAGGCTTAATTGTTGACCTAAGGTCAAATCTGAGATCAAACGCCAGCAAAAAAAAAAAAAAAACGTCGAAAGGGCTTTTGACTGCATTTTTCCGCGGGCAGCTCTTTTGGTTCCGAGTTAAGCACCAGTTTTTTTTTTCGAAAATATTGAAATAAGCAAAATTTGGCCTTTCCTGACCTCTGGTGACCTGGCACTTGACTTGACCTTAAAATTACCCAAGTATTTCCTTAAATATCTTTTATGCTTTTTCGAATGCCGCTTACTGCGTGTCGCTACGTGGCCCAACCCCAACAGCCGAGTTAGAAGAGGGGACGTGAAGACGACCCCCTCCCCCCAGTACATCACGGTAAACAGAGCACCAGCACGGCGCGGTTTAACATTAATTTTGAGCTGAAGTAACTTGATAACTTTTGATATTTCAATCAACTTGCATGCCCTATAACTTCCGTTTCTCTTACTGGCAAAAGAAAATCTGACTTTTTTATTGTGTTTTCAGGGAACGGCCCATTGAGCCTCCTCTGCATCTTGGCGGAGAAGGCGTCAGTGGTGGCGTACACGGGTGACGAAAATTTGGATCACCCCTATCATAACAAGTCCGAAGAAAACGAACGGTGCCGCCTCATCGTGGAGCGAACGGAAGTCTTGTGGGGATCCATGGTTTGGAAGGGAGTCTTTTGCTGTGGGCGACGGCGCACTTTGTGCTCAGTCAACAAACGGCGCATTAAGTGCGAAACACGCTGTGGTTTGTGTGTATCCAATTCCATGTGCTCCACACACCATTCAATGCTGAGCGCCAGCCACCTGTAGCCGCGAAGACTGAGGTCGAGAAGCTGGCAAAAGAGTGAAGCTGAGCTGACGTGGAGTCGATCCCCCCCCCCCCCGACGCAGTTTGGCGTGTGTCAGAATTGAAATACAGCGCAATGCGACCGTTTCTACAAACATGTATTTCTTGTAAGGGCTGGGGCGAATAGTGCAAGACTAGACGTTGGTCGGGCATGGTATAATACAGATATGTATGCTGGTTTTGGGCAATGATTCGTTATATATTGGCCAATCCCAATATATAGACTAGCTGCCTGGTAGTAGCTGTTGTATCAGCATCATGCATGCATATTGCATAATGCTGATGCGGCAGCTGTTATCATGGGTGGTGAGCCTATACATTGGCTTGAGCCAATATAAAACGAATCAGATCAGCCGTTTCAGGCGGCGCCTGAGTAACACCCGAGTATCGTATGAGTTATCGATGTGAGTACGTCCTGAGTACAGCCCTAGTTTTCACTGAATAACCGATGAGTTCCACCTGAGTTATGGCCGTACTACCACCTGAGTTATACATTAGTACCAGCTGAATTACATGTGAGTTACTTCCTAGTTTTTCATGAGTAATGACTTACTAATACCTGAGTTTGGCCTGAGTTGTCTGAGTAGGACATGAGTTACGCATGAGTACTTGCTGAGTTTTATCTGAGTTTTACCATCGGACAAAATGGCAACTCACTTTGTTACTCACATGCTACTCACTTGCAATGAGTTTTGCCCGAGTTTTACCTGCGTTCCGCCCTGAGTTTTACCTGAGTACGCGGATTTAGAGTGAGTTTTACCATTGGACAAAATGGCAACTCAGTCATTACTCAGAAAAGTGAGTAAAAATTTCTTTCAGTGTAATTTTTCGCATACTTCTTAACAATGAGCCAAATATTTTTTAAAGAAATAAAAATTCAAAAAAAAATGGTCCCAAAGTCCAAAAAAATACAAATGAAACAAAACTCGATATGTCATATATCAAAATAGCGTATTTTTCGAAATTTCAAAAGTACATATTAATCTCTGTTTCATTGCAAGTTCAATGTTATATAACATTTGGCAATTGAATAATCCGTCTTAGAGTTACAGCCCGCCAAACTTAGCGCTGCAAAGCAAGATCCAAAAAATGTTATACACCATAACTCAAAAAATACTTATCTGATAAGCCTGAAATTGTTACAGGTGGATTCAGAGCCCCTGATTACCCCTGAGACCAATTCTCGTCAAATTCCGAGAGATGAGGGTGTCAAATTGGAAAAAAGTGGTACGATCTATCGTGGAATGCCCCAGTTGGTTCACAGTATTGACACGTTTGAAATTCCCGAGAGTTGTCGGACCGCTTGGCTTCATCTATATTCTATGGTGACTCAATCCAAATAATATTTGATTCATCTTTAACATATTACAATTCGTGATCAAAAACACCCAGATTGTCATCATTTGGACAGTTTCTAAGCGCGGGGTTGTTCGGGCGGTTCGGGCCATTTAAAAAAGGTGTGGAACATATTTTCGAATTTGACTCTGGTGTGCTTTTTACTAGTTGCGCAAAAGCGACATTTAGGACGCAAAACAAGCGAGCCGAAAAACATCTTCAAACCAATGAGCGAAAACATGGGGGCAGAAAAATAATCCGAGGATACTTTTCCCGTCAAATCAACTGTCTGGGCTTATGGAAGAATGGTAAATGTAGATTTTTTCCCTTATACCTTTCTGAATTTGTGTTTGTGTTTGTGTTTGAATTTGTGTTTTATTCATCATTTATGTCAATGAACTACCAAGCCTGGTCAGAAGCAAGATTAAAATGTACGCAGACGATACCAAGTTGTATGGACCTGTTAGTAATCAAAGTGATGCTCTAAAGCTGCAAGCTGACCTGGATATACTCACCAAGTGGTCTGGAGAGTGGTTGTTGCAATTCAATTTGGAAAAATGCAAAGTAATGCATTGCGGCTCCCAAAATCCTGGATTCACTTACACAATGAAAACAGTAACTGGGCGGCCACAAATGCTTGAGGAAACTCTTGTAGAAAAGGACCTTGGAGTGTACATTACCAACACACTGAAACCTTCATTGAACTGTTCTAAGTCAGCAAACAAGGCCATGTCTGCCCTCAGGGTACTGAGGCTGACCTTTGGTCAACTAACAGTGAAGAACTTCAAAACCCTTTTTTCGGTGTATGTTAGACCTCATCTTGAGCACTGTGTGCAAGCGGCTGGTCCCTATTTGAATAAGGACATGCAAACACTTGAAAAAATACAAAGGAGGGCCACTAAACTAGTCCATGGATTGAAAAGAGTACCATATGAAGAACGTTTGAAAGTACTAAACATGACAAGTATGGAAGAAAGGATCAGAAGAGGAGATTTGATAGAAACATTTAAGATTCTTAAGGGGAAATTGAACGTACGCCCAGGTCAATTTTTCACTAGCCACCACGGAAGGACGACCAGAGGTCACCAGCTCAAACTTGAGATACGGAGGTCCAGGACCCAAGCTCGAGCAAAATTCTTTGCAAACAGAGTAGTCTCAGCATGGAACAAGCTGTCTCAGGAGATCATAATGTCTGAAAACACAAACACTTTCAAGAACCGGCTAGACAAGCTCAGGACCACTACGGCGCTATCCTCCACAGTACCTAAGTTACCCAGTCTGGCCCAGTTTAATGCTCGAAGTGAGCACCGAATAGACCCTGTCTACCATAGCTCACTATATTAAACTTAAACTTAAACTTGTCTATTTCATATTCGTACCTGGTTACTTACTAAAGCACCATTGGCCTTGCTTCAGCAATCTTTGCTTCAGCTCCAATATTGATTTCAATGATAGTGCGATAGTGCAACTCTGAAGTCTGGACCAAGGCGGTATATACCCTCTGACCACAGTAAATCTGCACCACACCGCACTGCATAATGGCAGAGCGTCGGCACTGAAGAGATCTCGTTAAGATTACTTTCCCTCTTTTGCAGTCTGTTGGTTGGCCAGGGGCGTTGTTCACGTGGTGCATCCATCCGTCGACCGTCTGTACCACCTGTGTACCTGTAACCCACAGCTTTTTAACACATGTACATTGTGCACCTGATGGGCGAACTGCTTATTTAGGTACCGACCCACAAAGAATTTAAAATGTTTCAAATTCTGTGTTTGAAAAGAACTTGACTTATAGTGTCAATTCTCCCATTCACATTAGCACATAATTCTGTAATCCACCATCCGCCAAGCCTCATTGGACACTTCCCTGTTTGCGGTTTGTCACAATCTGATTTAGTTTGATTTCATTTTACTAGTTTATTATGTCATTTATCTCACATTCAATAAGTATTATACAATACAGTCCCACATGTGACAGGGTACTCAGCCTACATGATAGTGCAGCAGACTTCACAGTTGGAGCACTGCACCTTTTACACATTACATAACAATCTCATTTTGGTGGTGCTTCTGTTAAACAGTTCCAATAAGCACGGTAATGTGGCAAGTGAACTTGGCCAGGTTCAGGGCTGTTCGTTGTACAGCTAGCTACAGCACTGCTGTTGTAGCTACAGCACCGCTTTTATGATGTAGAACTCTGGGCAGGGGACGACTGGAGGCCAGTCCAGCCTCTGGGCCTCCGTTGTCACTGTCCCTGGGGATGACGGCGTAGGGTGGTTATCGCCGCACCATCTTTTGTGCTCAACGGGCAGCTTTTATGCTGAAGCTTTGATTTTGGTATTTTGTTGAATTCTTCCTACAGTTCTATAGAGTGGTTTTGTTTTTTGTCATTCTTAGGGTCATTTTGCCCAATTCCTGACTGATTTTCCCAAGCATAGGCTGGCACTGGCCAAATGTTGGTCATTTCTGCCTGATTGGGTGCTAGTATGACTGATGGGATAAAACATCACTCATCTGGCCATGTCGTACCGAACTCTAGCTAGCGTCCTGAGAACCCTTGCCTGAAGCACCACATCATTGGTCAGAACTGGATATCGCCGTCGGTTTTAATCGTTCCGTCCTCATCTTGCGCGGAACGTTTGCCCGACCACGGCTTGAAGCGTTGTCGAACTATGTGCCGCACCTGGCCTTTGGAAGGAACGCTGCTGCGAGCAGCGATCCTCTTGGCATAGTCTTCCACTTCGTGTAGCATGTCGACAAGATCATTATCAGGCACGTCTTTTTCTACCGATTCGTCTTCAGGGCAGTCAACTTCAGATGGCTTATACGTCCAGGTTTCGGGCCCATCTCGCTTGCCCGTCCAGGGTTTGAAACTTCCCCGTTTGCCTGTCCAGGGCTTAAAACTCTCCCTCTTGCCTGTCCAAGGCTTGAAGCTTTCCCGCTTTCCTGTCCATGGTTTGAAACTTCCTCGCTTCCCCGTCCACGGTTTGAACACGTTTCTCTTTCCGGTCCACGGCTTGAAGCCGCTGCGTTTGCCAGTCCAGGGCTTGAAGTTGGCCCGCTTGTCCTGCCAGTCGTCGAGCCGGTCCGTGAGCTCTCCGCTGGTCGGCTCGTCGGCGACCACGCCGACCGGCCCGGACCGCTTACCCGACCAGGGTTTGAAGCCGACCGACTGCCGGAGGCGGCGCTGGCGCTGCTGCAGCTGCCCGGTCTCGGTAAGTAGCTGCAGCAGCCGGTGCGGCAGCACCGAATCTTGTGACTCGAGCAGCAGCAGCTCCTCCGGTGTGGCGTCCGCGGCGGCGGCGGCGGCGGCCAGCAGAGCAGACCAGGTCAGCCACGTCAGCAGCATCTCTGCCGGCACACGGCGGCGGTCAGATGGCGGCCCAGGGACGGGTAACGGCGACACAGGGACACGGATACATACGACAGGGGTGTGAGATGTCGGACGGATCACACAATGGCGAAGGTATTACCGGCCGCATGTAATGATGTACGTACATAGTAAGTGGCGGTGGTTGTGTTGAATGTCCTGCTTTTAGACGGCGACTCTTGAGGTTAACGACGTGGTTGAACAAAGTTGACTGAGCTACGGATGTAATGCAGTAGGTATAACGGCCTCGTTTGGTTGTTTACTTCAGTTATTTCAGTTATAATATTTGTGAAGCGCAGATAAACATATGTTTCTTCCTTATTTTCACCTCTATTTATCAACATATAATTAACTTCCGAAACTTGGAAATCACTACTGTTGACAGGGAGGTGAGAACTGTGCAAATGGACAGCGGTGCCTCTGCGCCCGACCGAGTCCATTTGACCTGTCGTGTTGAATGAAATCGCGAGAAAATGCATCTGTATCGATGGCATTCTACATTCTCCGCGCTTACAATCGGTGGGCGAAAGGAAATTTGTCTGTCCGACTGAGAGCTTGCGGATTCCATCTGCTCTTTTGATCAATCGCGTTCGACCTAGTATCGGTGACAGCGCCGCGCCTGAGGCACTCCTCAGTGGTGGGCGACACGGGAGAGCCCCTGCCGGCCGGACGTGTGATTGCCGCTATACATCAAAATCAAAGGCCGCTGCGGACCTGCAGTGAACGCTCACGGCGCTCCCGGTGATGGTATTAGTATGTCGCTAATTCAAGGACAATTTTTCAGTTTCTTCATTATTGAGCTCTTCCGTTCCTTTCTTTTTAAAATGCCACGCTCGCACGCTGCTGCTAGGTAAGCAATGTATTGCATTATATCTCCTGGACCAAACGTGTCGCGAAATCGCTCGTCGAAGTATGCGAGGGCACATGACGGCTGGTCCGTCAGCTGAAACTCCAACCACCCGCTTCCATGGACGGTGAAACCGACAGCTCCATTGAAATAAATGGCCGAGCGCCGCCAAGAAGATATCCTAACTGGCCATCTCTCAGATTTATCTCCTGACGTGTAAGCCAGGAGATGTGCCACCTTATTTATGCTTCATCCACCTGCTTTCTTGTTACTCTGCTTTATTCACCATCGCAATTTTTGTCCATTTTTCGCCGTGAGATCGTTTTATAGAAAGGCTTGTGAGATGAGAAATGTCTTGAATGCCAGGAGTTTATGAGAGGAGCGCACTTATAAGTATATTAGCAACTCATATTTTCCCGACTTCATAATTCAACGCTACGTGCTTATCGTCGTTAGTATTTTCCACAAGCCCTATGGTTATGCGCCAGTCTGATGCCAATTAACTGGTCTTGGGTCCAGTGTTCCAAAATTTGTAGATGTTGGTGGGAAATGACATCCAAATGAAAATCATTTTCCACTCTCACCTCCAGTTTTCAAGCCCAATTTTCCACCCAATTCCACCGAGAAGGAGCAATTGCGTGAATGGTTGTTTTGCATCTGTCACAATTGTAGATAGATTAATGTTTTTGATCATTTTCCCACTCTTTTTTGGGCCTTACCTGACCGACAATTTTTCACTCTCATCCTTTTTTGGTCAGCAATTTTCCCCTCTGACACCCAAGCAAAAATATAATTTTGGGACACTGCTTGGGTCGGGCTATCGACGTTTGTGTTGTCTCACGTGCTTCTTTCACCTTTTGCTTTCTTGAATCGTTTTTGGCCAGTGACCATGCATTGTGAATGCCTTCCAATTTGGGCATGCAATGTTTACCGTTGGTTTACCGGGCCTTACGAGATATAGTACCTACCTGTTGAATGAAAGATCTTAGATCTTACCTGCTGATTCACCAGGTCTTTATTGAGTCGCATCTGCGTTGAGAATTTATGCCAATTTCCTTATCATTCATACCCATTGTTTCGAAGAATTTTCGAAGAAATTCGCATTCGCTGCGCAACTGCATGGTTCATTTGTAACCAGTTTTATTGAAATGCTAAACTGCATATAGCTCAGCCCTCAACTTTCTCACCGCATATCATCAATGACCGTCCGAAAGAGCAGGCATGGGATTTCAGCATCGATAATCTCCCGCCCTGTGATGCACTGTCGGTATTCGGTCCGTGCCTTTCCGGAACCGGCTGCTCAAGGGTTCTCACCACACATCGATTGTGCCTCAAATGAAAACACGGCTGTCTGAACACCCATGTGGGCGTTGGCACAGCGCGGAATATCGCGTCCTTCTCCACATGGTCGGCGATGTGTGCTCAGCGCATGGATATGTACGGCCGAAACTGTGGGGCGACACGTCACATTGGATATATTGCAGTCAGCAACTGGGGATGGTCTGAAGTGAATATTGTGCCCTTAACTAAGACACTTGAAGCACTAGCGTGATTCAGCTGGGACGCGAACGGAAAATGAACTATGCACGTCACTTGCGGACAGTATATGTACCTGCGCCTGCGATTGGTACTTTAACCTGCTAATTTTGTGATGCTTCCATTTTACACAATTTAAATGCAACTTTGGAATGAATTGCGACATGACCCACGGTGTAACTCGGTGTACAAAGGTCTATTTTTACGATTATTGGAATGTCGTTCAAGCAATCAAGTCTTAACCTGTCACTAGCATAGTGAATCGTTAAAGGGACACTCCCACCTTAAAATTAGTTTTGAGTTGAGATAGCCAAATTGGTGGCCATGGCCTGCTAATACCGGTTTGGGCACTCACAACATCGACAAATGCTTTGATTCGGAGATATGGAATTTCAAACTTGCAGTTTTCGGATTCTAAGGGGCTAGTGCATTGGTATGCCCCCTTAGAATTTGTGACGTCAGCGGAGATCTAACGATTTTTAAATCTTTTACTAAAACGTTTGGTAGCACGCGGTGGTATATGTTGCTTTGCGCGCAACAAATGCCGCACTTTCAAATAAAGTCGCTAGGAACAGCGGAGATCCCAAAAAGTAAACAAAAGTAAAAGTCTAATATCTTGAAAACCGGTGAATATTTTTCGATGAAATTTGGTAGATATTCGTTTTCGCTCTTTCTGAACCGAGCGACATCACTTTCGTGCCAATTCATTAACTTTTTTGAAGGTGGGAGGGTCCCTTTAAGCTGAATAGTGATGAGCAGGGAGCGACATTTTGTTGTGCATTGTGCCTTCGCTGTCCATCAGGCCTCCCATATTTCTCGAAGATATGTATCATTTATTTGTTCTAATCAGACGGAGAGGCGTAACCCAATTGACCTTTAACTGACTTACTACCTTTTACATGTTTCCGATTTGATTGGTGTCAGTCTTTTCGGGGATTAATCACAGCTAAGTGGACCATTGGCGATGTGTTTGCCAGACGTTGATATTTTCTGCACGTTATTTCTTGGTATTCCACCATGCGGCACATGCCATGCATTTGGTACGCGCTGAATGCAATATTATTCCATCGGTGTTTGACCTTATGATAGCTCTGTGATTTCTGTGAAAGAGCTCTGGCAAAACGCACTGAATTTATGCAACTCGTGCGCTGACCCGAGTCGCCCCACGATTCATTTAGTAAATAAACTATGTATGTTTTTCCGCCTTCCCCCCCCCCACACACACACACATGCGCCTGCCAAAGCTCTTGAGAAAAACTTGATGGACGTGTGCCTGTAATGTTCATTTCAACTTTAGAGAATATGATACGTGATCGTCATCAACTTTAGTCGACTGCATGTAGGAAAGATCCTTTTCGTTCACCCTTTCAGTGCGAATGACTGCTTTAACCTCTACTGACTCCATGCCATTTCGGCTTCTTGGGGCGCACTTGTTGGTTAGCAACCACTGAAGAGAGCGCTTTGCGGTGACAGCGCCGTTTGTCCTGGCTACACCGATAGCGGGCAGCTCTGTTGCTCTGCAAATGATCTGCAGGACGTTTACCTACCACGCAAGCTAGCCTGTCTGGCGTTCAGTCACGGATACGAACCGAAGTGTACCAGCTGCGGACCACCTACGACGTTAATGGATCACTGAACCCTTATGGGGATGTCATGGTCGATGTGATGCATCTCGATCCCGCAACTTTTTTGCCACATGCGTCTCCCGTCTAGTCTCTGGAGCTATGGAGTGCATGCTTCGACTTCATCGTCTAATGGCTGATGTTGCCGTTTAAATGCTTATGATAAGGTCATGCCATTTGCCTGTACGACTAGAATGATAACCCAAGAGACGATATTCACCGGAACGATGTGATTTGAAAGACGAGATAGAGGTATTCAATAATAATTTCTGACAAACGTTAATTGCGAGCTAACCTGTTTGTCCAGCTCATGCTATACCCATGATGCTTCTTTATATAGGTTACCACTACGAATCATCACTTCAAGGGTACGGTGCTTCGTAGCTTTTTTTAGCGTTCTTTCATTATTCATACATATTTTATCTTACCACTACAAGGGGCGGTCATGTACTGATCGATCAGTGTGTGTCTCTAACCTCTCTGATAACTGCATATAAGTGAACTGTTTAACAGTTTATGCACTTCTTTTTTGTTTGATCAAATGGTGACACCGCGATTATCTGTCTTCGCATTGTCACGTGTACTTTTTCAAAGACTGAGCTGGGAGCACTGCCAGTTTGGCTCGAATGACAAAGCTCTGAGAGCCGAACAGACCGGGAGCCGAACAGTGCGTTATACCGAATTAAGATGCGTTTTAATTCCCGTCCTTTTTATTCTTTTCCGTTTTGTTACATTTTAATATACTAAAGCGTAAACTTTGGACGGAAATTTTTGTCGTGATCTGATCTGTGTCGCTCGCGTTTACGCATAGTTGCATGCAGTGTCATGACCATGTCCTGACGAAAATGTGCCGAAAGTTGTTGGACATCTCCGAAATTGAGTGTGAAAAGGCCACATTCTTACTTTTGTGTTTTTTTTTTTTTTGCAGGAAATGTCCTGAAGAAATGCGGTCTGTACTTAGTTGCTGAGCTGCTTAATTTTACCTAGGCTGATGTTTTGATCGGACCGAAACTGTTCAAGAAGTGAAGCCGCTGAAATATACGCGGGGCCGAAGCTCAAGTGGAGCGAGTTTGAAACTGTAAGTATTTTTCGCCCCCCCCCCTCCCATCGATGATTTTCTGCCGAGTGTCGGGACCATGATTTTGGTGATATGCTCTTGAAATATCGGCTCGGCTTGTGTTAAGTTAAGCAACATGTGCACAGTCATGGTGCATGTTCCTGATTTTTTAGTTTTTATTTTTTTATTTTTAGATCGTGTATGAAGATTGATGGATCGATCTGTCATGATGCATGTGTGTGTTTTTCTCAATTCCCGAGTTGAGTCGATCACGCGTCTCACCTGCGGTCGTCTGGGCGGCGTGTGGCGGCGTTGGTGGCGCGGTGCTCCCCGTGCTGTGGTCAGGCGCACACCATGTCGGCTCGTGCAGCGGAGATGACCGGCGTCTGACGGATTGGCCGGCCGGCGGCGCGCCTTTAAACGGGCCGTCGGCGCCGACTCTGAGCGGCCACCGTCGCTGACAGACGCCGACGTATTGCCGATTTATCCCCCCCCCCCCGCATCTCCACCCCGCGACAATGGAGCGGAGAGCCCATCCCACCCACTCGACACAGATAGTCAGTGGTGAGCTCACTGCAAGGGAGGTGCAGGCGGGTGTTGTTCGTATCGCCTCCCGGGCTTTCCTGCACGGCTAGCGACACTTTTCGGTTCAGGTGTGTGTGTGGGGACGGGGGTTGGTTTCCTCGAGTCCGCCTCTTTGAGCAATGCGCACAATTATTCCACTTCACAATCGCTTATGATTGAAGAGACGATCGTTACAGGGAAATTTTTCCTTAAAGTGTTTCCATCTTTTGAGCATCTGGAGGACTAGCATGATGCCGAACGACAGAGTTTAGCAACCAATTAACGTTAGAATAGCTGCGTTCGGTTCATTCGCATGCACTGGACGAGCACAATGCCATTTAGGTACTTAGTTCCCTTCGTATGCTTAACACTTTCCAACATTAAGTAAAACACTTGTTGAACCTGGGGAAACAGTCGTGAAATAGTTTCTGGTGAGATGTTATTGATTTGCAGTGTTGTTTTTCAGTGACGTTCGGCGGTTTGCCTTCGTGATTAATCTGAACAAGCTGCCTTCCCCGCTGATCCCGACTTGAACCGGTCACTTCTGGACCAGACTGCGCTTGTTGTTGGTGCCCTTGATTGCGTTTTCTTCAAATAAGCTAGCTGTTCAACTAAATCCATTGATAGCAGTCGCTCGCTCTGTGGCCTTATGTACCTATGGCGTCCATTTGCATCTATTCGTTCATCTTCGGATCAACTGAAGCCTTGCTTTGCGACGGTTTTTGATTGTTCCTCTTTCCATGTACGCGTTATGCAATGTCAGCTATCCGATCCATCTATCGATGGGTTTACGTTAGTGAGACTTTATTGACTGTTCGGTAGTTCCCTCCGTTGTTGTGTCGCCTCGGTCGCTTTGCATGTTTGTTTTTTTTCTTATTATGGATTGGTTATTTATTGTCCTCGGCTAATGTATGAGAAAACCGAGAACAGTATACCTATATCCAACACTGACCAAAAAGCGTGTTTTTCTTTTTAGTTAGGTTTGAACGTTCTTAGCGAACAGATGACGGAGGGTATAAAACTATGTTCTTTTGTCATAATACCACCGGCAATAATCATATCCCGCAATATTCATTGCTTTTATTGATATCTCAAAACATATACCTTGCACATAACACCCTACCGGACAAGGGAGCTGTTATTAACTTTAGCCTATCACTCAACAGCCTACCACGGGACGAAGGGGTATCGTTATTGTCTTAATCACACTCATCGTGTAGGCGCGTCTGCGACTTAAAGGGAGCATCGGGAGCTTTGGGTTGCAATGGTCTCCGCAATGCATACGACCTAAACCCCAACTCATTGGAATGTAGGATTACTGCATGCCAACTGTTGCGTCCAAATATTTCGTCGTGCGCGCGTTCACAGACCACTGTGCGGCTGCTTTTTGGCCTTCCGACGTGGACCGGGGACGTGGGCTCGACAGATCAGCGGAGCAGGGGTGTGGGGCGGGTCACTGGGCCAGCCTCAACCACAGTGGCCCGCCAGGGAGCTCAACTCGTTCCACCTGAACTGTCTTGTGTTCGTTTTGTCCTTGGGATGCTCAGTATTCGCTAGAGTACCTAAAGCCTAACGAGAAACGGGTTGATACTTTCTGTCGGGACCAGTATTTTCTTTTTTCTGACGTTTTTCGCCATGGTCTTGCTCGATTTGATCTTCGGCAGCGTCGTTTGATGTTCTGTTTGGTAATGACGTCCCCCCCGCTCCCACGCGCCTCTTCTGCCGTCCTCGCCCGCCGGATATCATTCGCTCCACCTTCCTCGGGTTGCGGTAGCGGACCCTGTGCGGACCCACCCCAGGTCGGGCCTGCTCAGGAGCTGTGTGGGTTAACGGCCCGTCTCATCTGGATCGCTGCGTCTTCCCCGCGTCGCCCAAAAGTCGGCGTTACCGTTGTCTTTCTTCCCTCGTGATGCCCAAAAGTCTCCGCCGCCTCCTTCGCCGCCGCCGCCTCCTCTCTTCTTGCCCCGTGACGCCCAGAACTCCTTCTTGCTGCGGTCGTCGCCCTCTGGCCCGTCTCTGTCGAGTTTCGACCCGGCCGCCTCCCTCTGCGGCACGCCCTCTCTCGCCATGCGGCGGCTGCCGTTGCCGTTGTCGATGCGCGCCTCCCACTCTCGCTGCCTCTTGCGGGGCAGCCCGAAGAAACGGCGCGCCGTGGCCGAGGTCATACCGGCGGCCGGTGCTGGCAGCCAGCGGCGCACCGGCACGTCCCAGTAGTGGACGGGCACGGGCCGCTTCCCGCGCGCCGCCCAGAATACCACGTCCTGGCGCCGCCGGCGCTGTAGCAGCGGCAGCGAGCGCAGGTCGCCAGGGAGCGGGTCTGGAGGAGGTGCCCGCTCCAGAGGAGCGGTCACGGTCGAACCGACCGGGCCGGCGGCTGACCGCTGCACGGCGGTAACCTGGCGACAAAAGGAGGGGTTCCTAATATAAGAACGGGCATTGAACGTTGCTATTTCGAACAAAACGTCGGCATGGTTGAAAGGCTCGGTGTGTCAAAAGTGGCTGCTTTTGGAACAAGATGGCACACTTGCCAGGCCTCACTCAAGGTACTGTGCTACTTGCTAGTCACTTTCTTTCTAGTCTTTGGATGGTCCTGGAATGTGTTATAGAAAAGTGCGAAAGTTATCAGGTGAGTTATGCTTTAAGCACAAAACAGATATTTAACTCAAATATTTCTGTTTCTTGGTGGCGGCCAAACATTCACGTGGCCGAAGTGCATCGTTGGTTTTAAAATCATTTGAATTAAAATGTTTTGCGAAATGCGAGTAATAATTGCTAATTCCTGTTTGCTCGAAGGGCAGAATTCGATTACACTTCGTTGAATTGATAATTGCCATTGAAGTCGCTTAAAAGAATGTACGTCAGACATATTTTTAATCTTAGGATATTTAAAAAGCTGTAAGGGCCCTATTGATTTCGATTTATTTATTTTTATTTCGTATGTGTATATTTCACTACCCGCAAATATTACAAGCAGTTGACTTCAAAGCAAAATACTTATTTTTCCTGCACTTTATTTTCAGCCATCAGTTTTCAATCGCTCAGCTTGAAATGAACATCGCTAATTGAGAAGCGAAAACTTTTCTCAGCATTGGCCACAAATCATGCATGCGGAGCGATTTGCATTCAGCGATCCGAGTATTCATGGATGCAGTTGAATGTGTCATTAGTTGGCTGGGCTGCAGGGGCGGGTGCTCACTCCGTATACCGACCCCACAGGTGTGGAGCCAGCGCCGCCAGGGACAGTGCGATGGCATGGTCGGAAGTATTATATGAATTGTGGTCGGAATAGTCATCTGTCTAATTCTGCTTACAAGAGCGACGCCGTAGTACTCGTGCGCGATTATTGTGTACCGGTATTGTGGAAAGATCATTGGAACTTGTAAGTGAGGTTTGAATAGCTCAGGAGCGCGTGGATAGTTCTGCATAAAATCACTTAATTTTCGGTTCTTCAATAGGGCCGGTAATGTTTAATTGTAATGCTAAAGCATAAAACTTCGTGATGAAATTGAAATGTTCTCTACACTCAATGCCTTTAGGGAATGATAATAATTGACTGACGTCTGATCGGTGGCGGACCGGCTTTTAGAAATCAGCCGGCAGTCTGACAGGTTATAGCGTTTTCTGCGGAACAGGCAGACGATGGAGCTTATGTCTCGACTGTCTTTGTAAATGTCACCTGTACAATTTCACCGCAAGTTGCAAGTGCTCGTGGGTGGCACACCGAGTAATTTATGTTATTTCAACTCCCAGGGGGCGAAGGCCACTTGCCAGTCAGGGCACGGGCGCTGCGATTGCTCTTTTGAAAACTTACGCCTGACAGGACCAGTCAAAGTGGGTTTAGTGTCGGTTGCTGAAAAATTCACAATCTCCGCCGGATTTCGGTGATAAGAGAGCATCCGCCAAGTGTCGGCTCTAATGCTGTGTTCGAATGCTAATGGCAGTGTGGACCGAATGTGCTTTGTCCTGCGCTGTATTGTGAAAGACACCATCTAACCTTTCGCCACTGTTTCTTTGAAACACGGTCAACCGATATTGTTTATTTATCTTGCAGCTTTACACCTGATGTTAAAATACACATTTTTTAGATAGATGGGTACCTATGTACTTTGTAGTTTAGTGCTAATCTCGTGAACTGACGTCACGTGGTACGTGACAACACAAATAATCATGCAACTTTGAATCCCATAGATAATACTTGATGGGTACCGACCTCGAACTGACTGCTGGCTAGCTGCGTCACCATGGCCGCAGAAAGGACAGCATATATTCAGCAGATTTCAAGCACATTTATGTGCTCAATGCACTGTAATTTCAGTGAATATACTGAAAGTCATTTATTGTTCATGTAGTTAAACAAGGAATGGACCAACTCTCACTCATATCTTTTTTTGTCGAGCTAAACCCAATTCGTTTAACTCCTCGGCAGGCGTGTGGCCATTTGCCGTCCTGTCGCACCATGCGTTTTGTTTACCTGTGCATCATCGGCCGAGCTGCAGGTGCCCAAGCTGATGCTGAACAGAATCACCTTCAGGCTCAGCTGTGTCAGCATTGGCAACGGCGTCTGTTCACCTGGAACACAAACAGATCAACGGTGATATAGTGCCGGGCGCGGTACGACTGAAACAGGCGCAGCGGGCCTATCTGCTACTACAATCACCAAACTCCCGCCACAATCCATCCATTTTTGCATGTATGTATGCATGTTTATATGTACGTATGTATGCCATGCATTTATGTATTTATATTGTATATGCATATATATTTTCATTAACCTCTTCCGTGCGAACTCAGCTTTTTCAGAAGTTCGAGTCATACACAGCTAAGAGAACTTAAACTGTAGGTACATGGATCTCAGTCATGACACATATGTATAGGCTCCTCCCCAACCGGAACTTTCAGGTGATTAATTTCGCCCACTTTCATACATCATTCTGATTTCTGAGTCTGTTCTGAAATGCCCGCTCGAAAAGCTCTGCAACACAATCTTTGACAGTGACAGTGTGCTCCAAGAGGTGGAGGCGCGCGGTAAAGTACGTTGGAGAGCGGCGAGTCTTACTCTGGGCAGTCTGCTCGGACCGGGCGAGGCGGGTGTCCCGTCTCAGAGTAAATAATCGGCACATCACAATCGGGGTGTCCGAATCATGAAGCGCACGATATACACGAGTACATACAGTCCCGCTCTGAAATCACATCCTCAATGTTCACCCAGCCAAGAGACCTGAGCACGGGAGACATGTGCTTGGTTCGTCGTGCGCTAGTGAATACACGGGCTGCGAAATGCAGCGGCTAGCCCAAACTGGCAGACAGTACAAGATGTGGCTGAATACGTGGGCTTGGATGATGGCCAGACGTGCTTCAGTAGTGAAGTGACGTGAGACGTCTAAACTGATCCAGAGAGGATGGGCGCAAATTGACCTTTGCAGTCGGCGCGCCCAAACACCCCGATAAACAAACAACGATACAGAGGGACGAGAATGCCTGTACATCGGTGAACTACCAGCGACACGTGGTTCTCCCATGTGAGGGATTCGTCAATGATGACACCTAATACTTTGATGCTTTTTGATGGGGTAAATTATGTTTGATATATTACTTTGCTCTCGCAGCATATGTTTCTTCTTCTCTGCTTAGTAGTATTTGTTTCTCAGCCTGAACCAATTATGCCTTATTAGTGGACGATTTCTCTTCCGCCTTTCTGTTATTGTTGTCATTGCATGGCTAGTGCCGTCGACACTCGACAGTAAAGATAAAACATGAAGAGCAGCTACTGGATATACCGATCACTTTCCGTCCATGACTGATCGCCTACACATCCAGACGTCAGTCGACTCATTAGCTGTCTCAAACAGCGGACAGCGCAATGCACTAGTCCGCAGCATGGTACATGTATTGCCTAAAATACATGCATTCAGTGATCACGTAGTTTTTTTCGTGTTTTACTTTTGCTACCGTTATACCTACAGACCCATTTTATCATGCGTACCCTAAGGTACTTTAGGCGTAGCCCTCCGGAATCACGCATTCAGGCTATGCCTTGGCACTGGCCGGTTTCGTTGAATATAGATGCGTTGATCCATGGTGCTCCCTAATTCAATGAAGGGATACTAAGAAATAGACAGACACTCTCATGCTGCATTCTCATGATTTGCACGTTCTTCCTTCCTCGTCTCTTGTAGCCGTGACGTTGCTTTAGCCGCTGCTGTTAAGTGCAAACTATTGCATGTAATTGCTTTTTTCTTCCTGGAAAACGTAAATGCTTTTGAATGAAAACATGGTATAATCGCAATATTAAATTAAGATTATACCCTCACCTCTTGGGAATCGGGTGGGACTCACAGTCAGCCTGGATAAGGCAGGACTTTATGCCCGATCAAAGACGCGGGCATAAAGGTCCTGGCTCTTGATGATAACAAAAATTGATTTAACATAGGTGCATTTCAAGTGAAATGCTTGGAACTCGTTTATGCAGTAATGATTAGAAAGGTTTGCTTCATTGATATTTGTAACATCTTCGAGGGTCTAGTTTTTATAATTGTACTTCTCCGATGTTTTCCCGGCAATGAAGTGTGCTTGTGGTGCGGCGGAAGGGCGCAAGGTTTTAGGCCTTTCTGCGCCGCGCTGGTGCAGGCTGACCTGTGGTGTGAGCCCTCCTTCGTATCGCCGTCGACAGTCCCGTAACACCGCCGACCGCTCAGTGCCCAGTGTCCAGCGCTCACTTTACAATAGTACTGTCGAACGTAAATTGGCGAAAACTTCGGGCGCTGAGGTCTCTTGGCATGCAGTAGGGGAAGTGAAGTTTGCTGCTGACTGGAATGGGAAATGGGAACGGCGCCGGCTCCAGGCAGATCAACACCACATGTTGCTCACCAAGACGGTTGTTGAGGCGCGAAAGGGAACATTCTTGAATGACGGGACCTTTAGAGGTGGATGTCATTCACAAGGGCTGTCAGAAGAGTACAAGAGGTCATGTGTTGTTGATTTTCGTGTTATACCTCAGGTCGATATTGCAGCGCCGTTTATGCCATGAGCCATGTGACCTGGATGACCTGGGTGACACGTGACCTCTAACTGGGGACGGTTGGACCCCACAGCGCATGTTGTGCTTGGTGACCTGAGTGACCGGTGGACGGTGACCTCCTACCTGCCTCAGGCGCCCGGTGGGACCACTGCTGACATGCCGGCCGGCAGCGGCGGCACCGGACAGGCTCCACGGGAAAAGTCAGGTCGTGCAGGGCTCCAGTGCGCCGCGACTCCTCCTACCCCGCCTTATCAAACCTCGCCCGGGGCGACTGTCTTGGCCCCGGGCAGGGTCCGGCACAGGATCCATTTATCGTCACGTCCTCACTTCACCTAAAACTGGCTCCTGCCGCCGCCCCTGCCCCGAGTTGACCCACTGAAGGTCGCCGACCACACCGTCACCATGACACTCCCCCACCGTCCGTCATTCCGTCACTGGCGTCCTGTGCACACCCCTGGCCACCTGTTGACCCTTGCTCACGCAGGCGGCCCGATGGCCACCTCATTGGCCGATTGTAATCTACCGGCACTGGGGCGGCGCGGCAGCCGGTTAGATCAGATTACCAGCGGTGTAATGCGGTTAGCGGTGCCTGCACAAACACACGCACGCAGCTAATGGTCGCCAATCGGTGCTAGAACTAATCTGGGTACGGCCGATTTAAAGGGTAATGGTGCCGTTCGGCTGGACAGGTGCCGGAGTGCGGTGGAGCTTCGCCAGCTGCCGACCAGCGTTTCGCTTTGCCTTGGAACCATACCGATTGGATGCTAAAGATTTGTTTCTGAATTGAGTTGAAATGAGCACGTATGCTATTCATAGTTATTTAGATAGGTATAGCCAGTGAGAAGTGCTGAAATGTATCGGTCTTGATGCTTGATGTCTGGCATTGGGTCTGATGCCATGGTAATCAATTTATTTAGTGTAGCAACTGATATTTTCTAACATTTCAGGCTGTTAGGTATGCACTTAGCCATATTTTCGAAGATCGGACGCTCCGGATGTTACGAGACTTACGATGTGCAGTTGCATCGCAGCGGCCATCCACATTACATTAGCCGATACATGATGATTTGCGTGCCGCTCATTCAGCTCTGATCCATCTCGATCGCCTTCCGTGAGCTCAACTCTGAGACCGATCCCTACTCTGCGGCGATGGCTCTGTATTTCTGCGCCACGCCGCTGGCGGTATGGGACGACTCGGATGATGGACGACGATATGGTATATTTACAGCGCCGAACGCGGCTGAGCTGGGTTTCCGTTCGACCGGCGGCGATTGACTGGTGCTCCGTTCGCAGGTTATCTCCGGGATCGGCCGCGCTGACCGCCGCTCCGCCAACGCGACGCAATGGTACGTGAACGGCGGCATTCTTCGAGAGCTTAACGGCGTTACACGCCTGGTGGCATCTCAATGTTTCACGCGCGCCAGGTCTGCTGAAGCCTGCCGCTTCAACGGAGGTGCTGGTGTGTTTAGTGAAACGAGTGAGCTGTGGTATAGAATGCCTTCGACTGCCGGAAAATGTGAATTTTGATAAGAGCTTTTGCTCGGCGACCATGCTGCTGCGCAGCATTGATGAACATGAACAATTGTCGATTTAAGACGCCCATGCGTGATGGATTGCTACAGCGTTCTTTTTATGATTATTTGCAAGAGTGCCCGAGAAGCCGCTGAGATGCGTAGTTATTTGTAGCTGGTAGAGACACGAGTATATGCAGTTGCACTATTAATATCAATCCTTGTATGATTATATAAGGGTTTCGATGACTATGGCTATAGTTGTTACTACGCCGTGATAAGAACCCAATTGGTTCTGGTAATTGCTGCAATGCACATTTTCTTTCGTTATGCCGTTGTGCTGCAAACTTTGCAAATAAATTGAATTGGCACGCGTGGCATGCAAATTGAATTGGCACGCGTGTGGCTTGCTCGCCCATAGACCACTCTTATTTTGTTTTGTATTGTACTAAATTTCCTATCAATCAAGTATTTCGATGCATGTTGAGACATTTTTCATTCATATTGTCTGTCGTCGTTTTCTGAGGCGCGCTAAGCATCCATGCGTCGTGTGTGTAACTGAGCCCATTTTTTCCAATTGAGAAGTTTCCATGTGCCGTGGTTCGCAGAGGTTCCAGTTTTGCGGCGAGCTGGACTGTCCGGACTGGGTACTGGCCGGTATCAACCTGCTCTCCAGAATGGTGAGACGACGACGACGCCTCATATAAACGCCAACGGTTCATTAGTTCACACTGCAATGGAGGTCACTATAGTCAGCGTTTGTTAAATGAATCACTTCTAAGTGTAAGCCTTCCCGGTACCTGTAGCTTAGGTCGCCTTATATGAAACTACTAGGCTGAATGAGGAAGCAGCGGAGGCGACAGCACCGTTTTCCATGACAACCCTGAGAGGCTGTAACGGATGACTGTCCGGGAAGTATGCGCCATGTTCTACATATTATTTACATTATTTCAGAGTTCCCTGAAGCTGAGGACGATGTGCTCCTTAGTGATGAAGAGTCTTCTCGGTGAAGAGCTTGATGTGAGTACGCACATGTCTTTTTATTTCTTTTTTTTTCAAGATAGGGGACGGAATGCCCACTGAAAGACAAAGTCGATACTCGATACATACTATCATTATATCATTCCTATATTTTTTTTTACCATCATGCACGAATGGTAACGAATAACTGGAATGAAGTTATGTGATCACCTGATTCTTATTGTTTGAATATATTGGTCAGACACTGTTAAAAGGGCTCGCAATTACGTGGGGTGTGTGAATGTTGCTGGTATTGATATTTGCCTCGCTATTATGGCCATTTTTTCGGCAACTTTTGCAAAGTCTGGTCACACAAAAATGCGTATTTTGCGTAGCTGTTTCGGCCTTGGAACCAGACGGTTGACCAAACTTTGAATTTGGAATTGAGAAACTGTCTAGAATATACAGGTGTGATGGTCGAATTTGCTCACTAAATTTCAAGCGGACTCATCCTTTCGTGTCTAGTCTACCTATACCAGGGCAAACTGTGATAGTGGAAAAAAATTCAACTATACCTACACATGATGTGAACACCCCCGACCCTCCCTTGGCCTTATCACCAACCGAACACCGCGTAGGCTGCTTAACCCAACTGTTTTTTTTCTTCTTTTTTAGATGGGCAAGGTCCAGAAGGTTTCGACGGATGCTAAGCTGAGTAAGTGTGTTTCTATATAGAAGTATGTTTTATGCTTACGAGCATTCCTTTTCCACCCACCAGATCGCACTTGCTGAAAGATGCAACGTAACAGTGAAGAACTGACAATGGACTTAACATGATATCTCTACCATTCACCCGCGCCCTGCTGGGGGAGGGGGCGTTTGAACACCAATCCCCCTGTGGTTTTTCGCACATGTCTAAAAAAACGGCGGCGCGGAGCGTTTTTGGAGCATCTTATCATACATCAATTCTACACATTTTGTGAAAATTTCAGACCAAGGTCACTAGGTCACTACAAGTGACCTCACCTCATAAAATTGCTTCAATGTCGCGATAGCTACACCGAGTAACCGATTGCTTTGAAACTTTCAGCGATTGATAAGAGCAAAAGTATGTACAAAATGTTTGTCTTGGAATTTTGATATTGGTGACCTAAGGTCAGGTCAATTTTGCGACCTCACCATTATAAGTCAATGGGAGAAAATTGAAAGGCGCCTTTTTTGACGAAAGTGGTTATAAACACTCAAACACTGAAATAGAAGTAACTTAGGCACACTGAACATGAAAATGGTATCCGTGACCCCTTTGCATGCGCCTGAGGTCATCTCTGGTCACGAATGGTATCACTAACAGTTTTTCGCGAATAACTTTTGATAGAGGCATGCTAGAGCGATGAAAACGCCTTAGATGTGTTCAGGTCGACGATACGGATCGACTGCTATGCAACATGACCCTTTCAGGTCAGGTCATAACCATGACCTGAGGTCAAATTTTCAAGTTGACATTTCACGGTTAAATTGTAGTTCATTCGATGCGTCTTGACGAGAGGAACACGATGCAGGTAAAAGCAAGGCTTGAGTCAAAAGTTATTGGAGAAAACTGTTTCCGAAAAAATCGGTTATTTTGGCAGTTTTTGCCCCCTGCAGGCAAAACCGTTGACGCTAGGTCAAATCTGAGAACAGTAATCAGAAAGAGCGTTCAGGGCTATCAAATGCGCTTTTTCGCGCTCTATTGGTTCCCGATTTATGCGTTGGCTTCTTGGAAATTGTCCACATTCGACCTGAACATCGGCGAAATTTTGCCTTCAATGACCTCTGGTGACCTGACCTTTGACCTGACCAAAAAAGTTACCTAAGTATGTTCGCCATTATTTTTGGCGCTCCGAACGCCGCCTTCCGCGTAACGCTACGTGGCCCAGGAGCCGAGTTACAAGGGGGGGGGGGTGTTCAAACCCCCCCCCCCCCCCCAGCAGGGCGTGGAAATCCAGGACTCCCAGCTGGGCGCGGGTTAATTGTGTGCGTAGTTTATCGGTAAAATTGCATGAAAAATTGTACATCAGCTAGCTGCTAGCATAATGCCTTCATAGCGATGTTCAGTTTATTCTGCCATTGGACCGTTTACTCTTTCCTCATTGAAACTTTGCGCCCGCCCCGCCGCCCTGACCCCCCCCCCCTCCCTCGGTACAGCGGAGCAGGAGCAGCGGGCAGCCGTGGCCGTGCTCCAGTATATTCTGGAGTCGGCCGTCCGCCACTCGGTGGCTACCGACCAACTGGAGCAGGAGCTGCAGCAGCTCGGCCTGCCGCGCGAGCACACCGCCAGCCTGGGGCGCGTGCTCGACCAGCAGCGCCACCCTCTGCGGCGCACACTGCTGGAGCGCACCGTCAAAGGTGGGCCGCGTGGGATGGATGGGGTTAGGGTGCGACTGTTCGTAGTGAATCTGGACTGGATTAGGGTGGGTGGGGTGAAACATGTGATAGGATCAAAAGGCATCGTAAGCGTGGATCGTGTACCTCGGCTGAAAGGCCATCGTAAGTAGGTATGTCGTGTCTAGATAAAAGTAGCGTCCAGTGGGGCTGGGCGATGTGGGTTCTTTTAGACGAAAAAGCCTTAATTTGGGTACGTGGTATACGACTTACAGAACACCGCGCTGCATGAAAACCGCAGCGGTGTGCGCTGGTTCTCAGGTTTCGTCGTTTCTCGGTAGCTGATTGAGATGGGGGTCTGGTCCTCTAATAGCTCAGTCACACAGTAACGATAGGGACATGGCCCGGACAGGTACACTCAGTCCCTGCTAAATGGGGCTTCTCGGTCCAGTGACGTACGTTCCGTGCCGCTTTTATGTCTGATGAGTGATGGATACTGATTTGGGAAAAGGTAGGAGACCATTAGCGTAATAACTCATCACAGTCTTCCATGAATGCTGCTTATCGCTGTTTATTTGCCGCTTATCCACGGTTACCAGCATCTGGGGTTGTTGGCTTTAACGATGGGCGATATCCTGTCATGTCAATTGTTAGTTTGCTTTTCATGTGGTATTCTCGCGTCGAATCTTTAGGTCGCGCTCTGTCTCCTAGTGGGCGGGAATTTTAGGCAGAGAGACAGGATGGACTTTTCCCTGTACCTTGACCCTGTACCAGCACCCACAGTTCCCTCTTGCCTCTCATTCCCCCACCTTTTCCTGTCAGTGTATTTCGTTACTACAGGTAATTGTCTCGCTCATGATTCTTCAGGGTGGCTTGCAGAAATCGGAGTCCATTTATGTGTCCTTACATATCATATGTCCTTAATTATCTTATGAGGAACCGTTCACATGTCAACCAAAGTCACTGACGAAATCGGTGTGCGCCGTGACTGTTTGCGCAAATGAGGACGTGAGTAGGCAGTTTCCGCGAGATGTCAAAAGAAACACTCAAGCTTCTAAGCACGATCCGAGGTCCTTAGTGGTCTCTTCAGCATGCGCTTCTGGTCTGGTCGGTAGACCGCTGCAGCCAGCATAACGGCCAATAAATACTGGAACAGATTGTATCTATGCGGAAGGACATCCAAAATGCTTGTCCATAAGATAGGTGACACGTGAGGCATGATGAAACATACCTACCAGCTAAGACTGGCTCGCGACATCATGGAGAGAATAGGAAGTGGCGCAACTCGCATTATATGTCTGCCTTTATCTCTTAGCATGAACAGTCGTTCATCCGACGTCTAACACTTTCCAATTTCGGTATTTTGTTACCGAAGTATAACACATTCCAGGGCTCTCAAATGACCACGTCAAAAATAACCTGATTGCGAATGCGTTGGTGGAAGAGATGCTTTATTCACCTGTTCTTTACGTTTTACGTTAACATTTTATTTACCTATTCATAGGGTTTTGTCATGATCTTGAGTCCTTTGGAGTTTTTTTTCTCAATAGGTAATGCTGTCAGCCATTTCCATTTTCCAGTGCGTCACGCCGTCCATCCACTAGTCGATAAGTGTACAGTGAAACAGACGGGCGTTACATAAGATCATGTGAGACCGAAGTTTAGCCTTCGCCGGACCGATTGGTTGGGGATTGGTTTTGTATATAGAGGGGGGGGGGTACGACCCCCTCGCCGCTTCGTCCCTGATGGAGCTAGCGCATCGTGGAAAAAACGTGCGTGTGCGCCGTTACGAGACGCGGCGAATGATTTCCGGCTTTAAGGTTTCAGGTCAACTGGTGACCTCTGACTAGGTCAGGTCAAGTGAACCAAGGCGCGGGTTTGGTTTTGGTAAATAACTTCGCAAAAATGGCCACAGAACCGCGATTTTGGCACCATCGTGTTCGCCTTGCTCAGGCGCGTCGATTGGTATACTTTTTGTTTTGGGTGAGGTAAGTTCAGATGTTGACCTCGGGTCAAGGTCAGGCCAGGATCCCCCAGGTCACGAAGCTGGTCGAATGGGCCGGGGTCATATCGCATATCATTCGATTCTGCAGGTCTTCCCGAGTCCATTGGCGGTTTTTCCGACTCGCTAGCTCAATTTGATTGGGAGTTATTGACGAAAAACTTATGACCCTAGTGACGTCATAACTGACGTTACGCAAGGTCAACAATGCAAAAATGAAGCGTCGGACCTTGCCAGAAGCGAATGAAAATACGATTCCGTGTGCTCGTGATAGTCTGAGATCGTTCCCGGCGCCAAAATAGCCGTTCTGATTTTCCCCCTTTGACTTAAAATGGTGAGGTCACATGACTGAGCTGACCTCATGTGACCTAAAGGAAAAATCCGAGATATACAATTTGTGAGACCTCTGGGGGATACTAGATCCTGTAAGTTTCATCTCCCTGTGAAAGCTGCTCTCAACTCTGGCACTAAGGGCGTTGCGAAGTTGCGGTATCTGAGGACCGTGCAGAGGTTCATTATGACGTCGTAGGTGAGTGAGATGACCTGACCTGAAAATGCAGTTGGTGTCACTAGATCCGGCTTGAAGCGAAGGTCAGGTATGCCAAGTTTCAGCTCTCTATCGCAGGCGTGTTCCGAGCTATCGCGAAAAACCGCATGGGGCGGGACCCGCTCCCCTCCCCCGGCGAGGGTTAACGCCTATTTGTTTTTGTTTTCTTGGTCATGTGCCGGTGGAGCTTGGTATTTTCCTGGCTCATGTGGATAAAGGCACTACTCAGCTGACGAGTGGTCTATGAAGAGTTTTTTTTTTCGGCTTGCTCGCGGCGAAGGATCAGCAGACAGACAGCTCATGCGCTGCTAACTTTGCAATGGCCATGATACATGTCTCCAGCGCATCTACTCTGATGCTCTTTGGCAAAGAGTGTGGCCGCGCGAAAATGGAATGAGCTGGAATCCGAAGTGGATACCTAAAAATATGTTCTAGATTGATGGACAAGGTTCAAAGAGAACAGCTTATGTACATGCATTGGGTATCGCATCGGTTTTTCTGTGTAACTAGTATATTCAACTTCTCAGTGTATTCATACTTTTTGTTAGGTTTATTTTACTCGTCATTATAGGTGTATTCAGCGAAGTTTGTTCAACTTTTTGCTGGTAATAGGGGAAATGTGTCACGTAGAAGTTCAGTTCAGTTCAGTAAATTTTGGTAACAAAGTACAAGAAACATCGGAGAAAATAATCGCGGATCGGCGCAAAAGCAAAATGCTTAAACCAAAGCGCCTTTCCTACAAATCATAAACACAAATAAACTCACAAAAATGAAATATTAACGCGAAAGTTAAGTGCAAAATAAGACCACCTGGCAACAGGTCACGACGGCCCCGCCAGCAGCCCGCCGAGCAGCCCTCCAGAAGTGGCTGAATATACTGAATATAGTCGTTATGATATAAGACACATATGTTCCCTTAGCGACATGAAGCGTGCAGTATCATGTGCAGCTGTTAGGTGACGTCAAATTTCAGCTGATGCTCAGCACTCTGACTCTTAAATGTCTACAAACTCAACAAATAGGTGGCCTTAACGAGGCTGGGGAATGCTTCGATATGTAGGGGAGAGTGGTGCAGGAGGCCCCCCCTTAAGCTCAGTTGCTATTTTTAGACAACTGATAATATTTAAGAGCTAACGTGTGCATGCGCTGTGAGCATGCATCATTTTCCCATACATATTTGCATTCAAAATGAATCTAGGGGGTACACAAACCGTAAACTTTAACATTTTGGAAAAAGTTGCAAAAGGGCCTCTTACACTATGGGTATGGTAAGACGCCCCCCCCCCCCTCAGGCGTTTAACAAGGCAAGTCGACTTGTAAAAGACGTTTTGCGAACACAGCTGCAAGGCCTTTTATTTCGAAAAGCTAAGCAAATACGGTGTTATCGAAACCAATAACACTTCCAAAGCGCTCGAACAATGCGAAAACTAGCACAACCAAACGCTGATGACCAACGAAAATTGTACCTATTACCTCTAGAAAAAGAAACAGAAAAAAAGAAACAAAAACAAACTCCTTGAAAAAAGAATGCCACGCCTGCCGCAGGTGCAGGCGTTTTAGCATCGGGGGCGTTTTTTATCGGGGGGGCGTTTTATAATCCTCGAAGGGAGGGCCTCTAAAAAAAATGCAGTGTTTTAACGTCACAATATTTATGGTTTATGAGACATTTGCAGCGCACCAGAACATGGTCTATTCTGAAGCTAACATGTGACAATTTCGATGAGATAAGATTGCATTTGATAGTCATTGTTTTTTCAGATATATAAGGGTGATAAAGATGCATATATCTAGCAAGTAAAGGGGCAAAAACAGAAACAGGCTTACCAAAAGTCGCTGCGACGCACCTGATACCTCAGGTTTCGTGAGTTGTTGTTTCAAGAGGGCTTCTGCTTTACAAGAACATTAAAAAATAAATAACATTATTGGTTTGGTAAAAAAAGCGATGGGGCCTCTTACCGACCCTGGGCGTCTTACACGGATCTCCCCTATGCTCATTCGACTAAATCTCACTTCTCACTTGTTGCGAGTTTTATGCAAGTGTCGCTGAACTTCTGCTATCCAACGCCAGGCGATGTTAAGCGAAGTCTCTTGATCATCAACAATGTACTTTTTTATATTGATAGGTCACTGATAGATTGATAGGTCACCATGGACATAACAAACAACATGGTGAGGAAGTAATGTTCGTGACTGAATATCTCTTCATCATAAATTTACAGCAATCTATGTGCTTTACGTCCAGACAAGTCGATCTCTCTCATTCGGCAGTCCGTCCTGCACGGCAAACCTCACCTTAGTTCCCTCAGTGAGGTCCACTGTTCTAACCGTCCGCCGCGGGTCCGTGCCCTTCTCCGCCCTGACCTCGCGCCGGACCCCTCTCACAGAGCCGGGCTTCAGTGAGGTGCAGTGGGAGGTGGCCACTGTTCGCGACTCGTCCGACCCAGACAGCTGGGCTGCCCAGCTCAGCCTGACGGTGCAGCTGAGCAGCTGCCAGCAGCAGCAGCAGCAGCGGCAGCGGCTGCAGCTGCTGTTCAGCCCGGAGACGGCCGCCGTCTGCCACAGAGGTCAGTATTTGTCTGTCACGAAAGTCAGTATGTGTCTGTCAGAGGTTAGTGTAGCCCGTCGATAGCTGATTCAGTATGTATCTGTCGCAGGGGTCAGTATTAATTGTGTAATGACTCACTTTTGGCGAAATATGTAATATGTAAATAATGTGTGATGACTCACTCATTTGGCAAAATATAACAAGCTTAAATCATGATTATTGGGTCTATTTTTTTAGTTTTCATATTCGAAGAACAAACCAGTATCCAGTCGATCATCCAACATTAATGTGCATAATTTATGCGTTACAGAGCTCCTGCTGGCCCGGCGCCGAATGGAGGACGTTTCATGAGGTGATCTAGTTATAACCGCTGCCGCTGCGGTCGCCGATCGTAGTGGGTCCCGCGAAGGCTCCGGTGGCATGGCAACTACTTTTTCAAAGCTGACGTGCATCCCGGACTGAGACCCGTGGCTGGCTACGGCAATGGCAGCGAACATTGGCCCGTCGCTCTATTATCCTAATGCTGTAGTGAAAGATCGTTGGTAGCACGACCCTCAAAAATAGCATCGTGGCTGGCGTGCATTTCTGTGATACAAGTCGCACTGGAGAGGCAGGGGAAATGTTCTAGTGTACTCGGTTCTCTGTTTTTTTTTTCTTTTGTAAGAGAACCTAAGGTCCTTGTTACTGTGGGCGCCACTTAGTGCATACCTGGAACACCTGGCTTAGAAATATCTTCGGGACCAATAGTCGTTTATCGTTGGCAATCAAAAGTCCCATGTGCGCTTGGTCGAAAGTTACTCCTTTCATCATGTGATAAGTGACGTTATTTTGTTATCCGTGGTTGGACGTGGTTTTGATACGTGCTTTGGTGTATGTGTAGTGGGCTTAGCATCCTCTCGAGACCGTACGAAGTAAATTTAGACCAGTTGGTGACGTCATGCTACTTGTATGCGCGTGTGTGTGCACTGGTTGCCAACGTAGGCAGTAGGCTTTTTAGGTTCGGGATGGGTCCCAATGTTCTCTATACGTATTGTTCACGAGTTAATCATCTTTAAACTGTAGGCTGTCCCAATGCGATGCATCCTTAGTTACGCACTAGAGAACGACGGCTGGTGCTGTTACAATCAGAAACTCTCGAATTGTTTTTGATTATCAGTCTTATTGAATCCCATATATCGCCTATAATATATGAATCGCTTATAGTTGCCTTTTTCTGTGGCATTGTGCTGTATGTCCGGTTGGATTTCAATTATATGTGCTGGTTGGCCTCAGCGCCTCTGGCGGGCGTTGCCATAAGCAGTAGTTCGATGAAGTGGCATCCATTCCGTCTCCCACGCCAGTGTGGTGTCAGAGACGGGGCTGCGGAATCAGAGTCGGCTGGAGTCAGCAGTTCTACTCGGAGTCATAGTTACCATAATCTCAAACCCTGACTTTGTAATCGAAGCTGACATTGCATAGGATGACTCAAAGTCATGCACGATGTCTGTTGGTTGAAAAAAAATATTACGTTTGTTGACCTTATCAATATAGGGTTTATCGTAGCTAAAGACATGCTCCTGTCTCTAACGAGCTTTTTAAGCGCGAAAAGCATAAGTCTAAAGACGGCCAAGGCCCAATACCCATGAAGCTATTAGTGAGTTGGAGTGGAATGATTCGGCGAAACAGTATTAAACTTGTTGCGTGACAGGAGAATAGACATCAGAATCGCCTTCATCCACCGGTCGTGTTTTCGTCGCTCGTAAGCCATGCGTGATGCGTCCCCCATGGGTGACAAATGTGGTATTGGAATAACAACAGAAAGCGCCCACACCGTATCGCAACTGCCACACGGCGAGGGCTGGTCCGACCAAAGCGAAATTATGTTTTCACGTTTCAAAGCGGAGCTAGTGTTATTTGCTGAGGGCCATGTTTCAGTAACTCGCTATTCGATGAGTGCGTTGGACTACTTGAGCGGTTGTCTTGCCTAAGCTAGAGAACCGTTAATTGATCATCCACAATTCGCCTGTCGTCCTAAGTCTAAATATGTACCTTAATTATCTGCTAGGTCAGAAGTCAAGTCAATCTTCAGATCACTGATGTGATGGGCATACAATACATACATGCAGGGGCGAAACGTTTGCGCTATACAACAGAAACAATATCGCATCGCGGCACCGTTGTAACCAAGGCCGTATTTAGGGTTGTAACTGTAACCGCTTTGCAGTATTGTCACGGGCTGGCACCTCTGCTGTACGGAGCACATGGCGGCGTTCACCCCAACCTCCCACAGGTAGCTGGTAAGAGGTTATTTTGCCCGAGTTTTTACCACGTCTGCGGGACCACCGGTCGTGCGGTAGTTCGTGATCCGTGATTTTTGCCCGACCTCGTCTGGCTCTTGAGCGTGGTGTTTGTCCGTTTTTACAAGGAGAATAATGTCATGTTATTAGGGCTGTACCGTAATGGAATATCCAACGTGGAATCATATAACTGTTTTCTCATCTAGTTGCTTGCAGGTTTCACTTTCACATTTCTTGCTGTGCACCTGATGAAGTACCCAATTGCATCGTTTGGTTGCTGATAATTGCTTATCGAGAGCGGGAGCGGTCAGGCGATGCGCCGCCTGCGTTTAGTTACGCCTCTGGACGGTCAGGTCGACGTAATACAACAGTACATTATTCCGTGCCCGAAACGTAACGAACCAATAATACCATCAATATCAATCGCCGACGGCAATGCAATCATCGGGCAGCGACACAGGTAGTTCTTGCCGTTAGACATGCACGCGATAAGTTTCGGCCCGACTTTCGGAGTTTCGGTCATGATCGCAGCTTTATTGTTTTACTGTGCTCGCAAAGTCAATCCCTTAGAAAGATAGCTCAACCCATTGCCTACATTACTCCGGGATCTAACCTATCTCCCACCAGTAAGTTGGTTTTATCTTCCACATCCCGCTCGGGCCGCGAGCAGGGTGACGCACCACCCGAGTACCGGCGCGGTGGCCCGTCGACCGCTACGGCCTGTCCGCTCAGCCGGTTTTTGTTCCGGCTGAGGTTCAACGGCGTGCACCGCCGGGCCGGAACAGTGGGGTGCCTGGCGGTGGACCGGCCGCTCGCGGGTCGCGCTGCAGCCGTCAGTACGGTGACGTCACGGCCGCCTTGCCGGGAGAGCGGGGAGGATCGTCTGTGTTATTTGCGTATCTACGTGTATCGATGCGGAAAATTCGCGGTGGAAAGTGAGGACAGAAGTGTGAGAGCAGCGCCTGTGCGTCCATGTGATGGGAGCGCCGCGGCTGTCGGCGCTGACTGGAAGGAAACGACCCATGCGAAGGTCGTATGAGGACGTTGACATCAAGGATGGTAGGTGACCACAGCGCAATGCATTATGAAATAAAAATCGCATGTTCAGTCACGCCTTCGAATTGTCATTGTGTGTTTCAGATTTATCATAGTCCCATAGGCTGATTTCGGTTATGAAATTACTCCATTGAAGATGATTGTGCTCGGATATTGACTCATTGACACAAGTGAATGGATGGCAAATTTATACAGTATGACAAAAAATATTTTTCATTTAGTGGTCTGTTTTTCTTTGTTTGATGCCTATATCTGCGCATGTGTGACAAATACTGCTGTGTTCTTCTCTAGGTACAATTGTTAGCAGTGGCGTTCCGATGAATGTGATTTTCATATACAGATGTTTTTCTTTACAGTCATGATATTTTTGTCATTAAAAGGAACCTGAGCTATCGAAATAGCTGCCCACTTCTATCAAAATAGGTCTAATTATCTGAAAGAATCCGAGTAAAAAAGACACTCTTGTGAAGCCCAGTGTTCATTGGTCAGGATTCATTGCAAAAGCAGAAACTTTAAATTGTAATGAACACTTCTTCAGCATAAGCGGGCAGATTGACTCTGGCCTCGCGGGCGACTATACGGCCTTGGCGGGCGACGACGACGAGGATATAGCCAAGGCGGCAGTATAGGTATATATTATATGGATAATGTTGCTTTGGGCGAGCGAAGGAAAGGATCAAAGCCCTGTTATCAAATCATAAACACTGCAGAACAATATCTTAGGTGAGTGTTGACTTTCTGATGCCAACCTATCTACCGACGCATGTATGGCCTAAACTTTTGAATTCATTTTAAAAAGGGGAAAAACGCAAGAAATTACCCAATTTTCAATGCAAGTTTCACATGATGTATTCAAAGGTGTCACAATCGCACTCTAAGACCCATGACTAAGCAATAAATGCGAAACGTTGGGTAATTTATTGTATTTTCCCCTTTTTAAAATGAATTCAAAAGTTTAGGCCATACATGCACTATAATATGTCACATCTGTCTATTGATAATCCTCTATCTACCTACGTTATGTTTAACGCTGTGGTGGCAAAATAGGATCAATATTTAGCTTATGTATAAGACTGATTTCTTTGATTGGGAAACATTTTGATTTTGTTTTTTCTGGTGTATGATGATGTTTAACGAATTCTCTTTCTGTTGATACCATTCACTGGTCAGAGAAGTGTCACCTTGCTGCGTGAGGGCCAAAAAAAAAAAGATCACACTTTGAGGGGTACCTATGTCTTCAACATGGAGCTCAAGCAGGATCATTAAATAGAGTGCTCTAATTTTAGCTTATTTCCCAGGTAAGTTACCAACTGGTGTGCCAATTCACAGTGAATCAAATTCTTGATTGCTTCAACTTGATATTTTTATCTAGCCTAGCCAGATTGGAAAATAACAGCGGCGTCACCACGGTTTAAGAACTTCTAGGGACACTTTTCCAGGGCATCGCCACAAACCTTTGCTTGAGTCTGGTCGCCAATACCCACCTACCCCCAAATGTTTGTTCCTTGTTGGATTTCGGCCACTGTAATTTGAAAACAAGGGAGAATAATTAATGTTTAGTTTGGAAAACGAAGAAGTTACCTACACGGTAGTACGCATATTCTTTGATCATGAAACGCGTGCCCACATCCTTCTGCCTATGCATGTGACACATAAGTATGCATTAAATCGTATAATCGGCTCCAACTGTTCATCCTTGAGCTGCTCTGCTCGCAGCTCCTCGGCACTCAGCGGTTTGATTCCCATCTCAATGACCGTACAAACCGACCGAGTGCACGAGTCGAGGTCGATGGCCACGGTCACTTTTTGGCTTTGCCCTTCATTCATTGCCCTCCAAGACAAACGGCTCAGTCCATCCACGTGCAGTATTTCGGGCCCCGGGCGATGCCGCACCTCGAACTCGGAATCGAGCACGAGCAGCCTCAAGGCATCCCTCACACGTCGTGAGAAGCATTTGGGTTCCGTTGTGGCCTGGAGCAGGTATCCGAGAGCGCTGTTGCCTGTGGTCAGTATGAAATGCCGAAGTAGTAAAAGAACTTCTCAAAGAGCAAAGACGACAACCAGGCTCTCTTTTACCAGTATAGGTTGTGACAGCTCGGACGGCGTCAACACCGGGCTAGCGTAACCTATATGGTGAGAGCCATCCTCAAACTCTTGATGCAGCGCCGCTCACAGTGCTCGTCAGCTCGCGTCGGTGTAGACGTGAAATGGGTTTGTTTGTAAACCCGATAAGTCGGGGTACCGGAGCACCGGACTCTCGCATAAATACCGTTTCAGCGCCTCAAAAAACTCCCTACACTCCTCGGTGAACACATAGGGCACGTTCTTCTTCAGTAAGTTCAGTAAGGGTCGTGAGAGGGCCGCCAAACCCGGTACGAAACGCTTGTAGAGGCTGGCCAAGCCTACGAAAGCTCTTAGCTCTCTCTTTGGCCGGTTCGGCTATTTGGGCGATTGCCTGTGTTTTGCTGTCATCGACACTAATGCCCTCGTGAGAAATGACATGACCCAGCAATTTCACTGACCGACAGAGAAGCCTGGTCTTACTCGGTTTCATTGTATACTTCACCCCGTGCTTCTGAGCCAGCTGGAACCTCTCCTCCAGCGTCTCTATAGGTGCTCAGTTTCGGTCGTGGTGGAGCAGATCAGAATTCAGATCATCAAGATGGCAGGCCACCTTTCCCGTGACCAGTACTGGAGCGTACACGGCGTCCACTACCCGCTGGAGACTAGCACTGTTATTCTTTAGACCCATGAGCAGCACCTTGGGCTTGTAGCCCCCGAAGGGTGTTATGAAACCAGCGTGCTTGGCGCCCTCGGGCAGCACCCGCATCTGGTAAAGGCAGGAGCTCTTAGTCATGTCCATGTAGCTCACAAAGCCCCTGTTTCGCCCCAACTCTTCTAATATGCGCTGCATATTAGGGAGCGGGTAACTCAGGGTTTCGGTGACCGGGTTTAGCTTGACGAAGGACTGGCAGACAGGGACGGTCGCAGACTTGGCGTTTGGGGGGGGGGGGGGGCAACTTGGCAAAAGGGCCCTGTCGACCCTCGTGGGGCCCGGTGCTAGCTTGCAGGGGCCCCATTAAACCATACCGACCTCAAAGGCCGCTATGGGGCCCAGAGGCCGGTGTGGGCCCTCAGAGGCCAGTGCGTGACGCCCAAAGGTAAGTCTTGGGCCCCCAGAGAACAAGATAGGGCCAGCAGTGGCCGGTTTAGTGACCTCATTCATACTCTGCACATTGCCCCAAAAGACGGTAAATAACTTTTGAAAATACCTATCTCCAATTTTAGTGTTTTCTGGACCAAAATTTTGCAAGGAATCCGATGGTGTGGTCCCCGAGATCCGAAAAATTTCCATTTTGGAGATAGCACCTATTTTTTGAAAAAATAAATATTCGTCAGGCATAATAGTCAAATAAATTGAAAATATAATGAGTTAATTTTTGTAACAATCACTAGAATGTGTCGAACATGAATTAGAGATTTATTTTAGCTGAGATGATACTATATCTGCGCATACATGTACATGAACTTGTACATTAACCCTCGTCGGCCGAGAAGGGGTGGGGCGGGTGCCGCCTCATAGGGCTTTTCGCGATAGCTTAAAACTCGCTTAGGTTAGACAGCTGAAACTTGGTATACCTAATCTTTTATTCAAACTGGATCTTTTGACCTCAACTGCGTTTTCAGGTCAGGTCAGGTCACTGACCTATGACGTCATAAATAAACCTCTGCGAAGTCCTCAGATGTTGCAAGTTTGCAACGCCCTCAGTGCCAGAGGAACTTTCACAGGAAGATGAAAGTTACAGGACGTAGTATCCTTCTGAGGTCTCACAACTTGTTTATCTCGGATTTAACCTAAATGTCACATGAGGTCAGGTCGGTCACGTGACCTCACCATTATAAGTCAATGGGGGAAATATTGAAACTGTTATTTTGGCGCCGGAAATAATCTAAAACTATCCCAAGCACATGAAATCGTGGTTTCATGATCGGACCTTACAAAGAGTGCATGAAACCACGATTTCATGTGCTTGGGACAGTTTTTAGACAATTTCCGGCGTCAAAATAACAGTTTTCATATTTCCCTCCATTGACTTATTATGGTGAGGTCACGTGACCGAAATGACCTCATGTGACATTTGGGAAAAATCTGAGATATACAATTTGTGAGACCTCTAAAGGATACTACGTCCTGTAAGTTTCATCTTCCTGTGAAAGGTTCCTCTGGCACTGAGGGCGTTGCAAAGTTGCAACTTCTGAGGACCGTGCAGAGGTTCATTTATGACGTCATAGGTCAGTGACCTGACCTGACCTGAAAACGCAGTTGGTGTCAAAAGATCCAGCTTGAATAAAATATTAGGTATGCCAAGTTTCAGCTGTTTTCCCTCAGCGTGTTTTGAGCTATCGCGAAAAAACCCTATGAGGCGGCATCCGCCCCACCCCTTCTCGGCCGACGAGGGTTAATGTACTAGTTCATGTACATGTATGCGCAGATATAGTATTATCTCAGCTAAAATATATCACTAATTCATGTTCGATACATTCTAGTGTTAGTATAAATATTCACTCATTATATTTTCAATTTATTTGACTTTTGTGCATGACGAATATTTACTTTTCAAAAAATAGGTGCTATCTCCAAAATGGAAATTTTTCAGATTTCAGGGACCACACCATCGGATTCCTCGCAAAATTTTGGTTCAGAAAACACTAAAATTGGAGATAGCTATCTCCAATTTTAGTGTTTTCTGAACCAAAATTTTGCAAGGAATCCGATGGTGTGGTCCCCGAGATCCGAAAAATTTCCATTTTGGAGATAGCACCTATTTTTTGAAAAAATAAATATTCGTCAGGCATAATAGTCAAATAAATTGAAAATATAATGAGTTAATTTTTGTAACAATCACTAGAATGTGTCGAACATGAATTAGAGATTTATTTTAGCTGAGATGATACTATATCTGCGCATACATGTACATGAACTTGTACATTAACCCTCGTCGGCCGAGAAGGGGTGGGGCGGGTGCCGCCTCATAGGGCTTTTCGCGATAGCTTAAAACTCGCTTAGGTTAGACAGCTGAAACTTGGTATACCTAATCTTTTATTCAAACTGGATCTTTTGACCTCAACTGCGTTTTCAGGTCAGGTCAGGTCACTGACCTATGACGTCATAAATAAACCTCTGCGAAGTCCTCAGATGTTGCAACTTTGCAACGCCCTCAGTGCCAGAGGAACTTTCACAGGAAGATGAAAGTTACAGGACGTAGTATCCTTCTGAGGTCTCACAACTTGTTTATCTCGGATTTAACCTAAATGTCACATGAGGTCAGGTCGGTCACGTGACCTCACCATTATAAGTCAATGGGGGAAATATTGAAACTGTTATTTTGGCGCCGGAAATAATCTAAAACTATCCCAAGCACATGAAATCGTGGTTTCATGATCGGACCTTACAAAGAGTGCATGAAACCACGATTTCATGTGCTTGGGACAGTTTTTAGACAATTTCCGGCGTCAAAATAACAGTTTTCATATTTCCCTCCATTGACTTATTATGGTGAGGTCACGTGACCGAAATGACCTCATGTGACATTTGGGAAAAATCTGAGATATACAATTTGTGAGACCTCTAAAGGATACTACGTCCTGTAAGTTTCATCTTCCTGTGAAAGGTTCCTCTGGCACTGAGGGCGTTGCAAAGTTGCAACTTCTGAGGACCGTGCAGAGGTTCATTTATGACGTCATAGGTCAGTGACCTGACCTGACCTGAAAACGCAGTTGGTGTCAAAAGATCCAGCTTGAATAAAATATTAGGTATGCCAAGTTTCAGCTGTTTTCCCTCAGCGTGTTTTGAGCTATCGCGAAAAAACCCTATGAGGCGGCATCCGCCCCACCCCTTCTCGGCCGACGAGGGTTAATGTACTAGTTCATGTACATGTATGCGCAGATATAGTATTATCTCAGCTAAAATATATCACTAATTCATGTTCGATACATTCTAGTGTTAGTATAAATATTCACTCATTATATTTTCAATTTATTTGACTTTTGTGCATGACGAATATTTACTTTTCAAAAAATAGGTGCTATCTCCAAAATGGAAATTTTTCAGATTTCAGGGACCACACCATCGGATTCCTCGCAAAATTTTGGTTCAGAAAACACTAAAATTGGAGATAGGTATTTTCAAAAGTTATTTACCGTCTGTTGGAGCAATGTGTCTGGTTGGGGTCCATAGAGACCAGTTTGGGACTCTCAGAGGCTAGTGGGGGGCCTCAGATGTCAGTGTGGGGCTCTTAACCCGGCAGGCGGTGGGCCTCCCGGCCACCTTCCGCGCGGTGGGGGGGGGGGGGGGGGCATTTTTGCCCCCTCGTATCTCCGAAACTACTGGACGGATCCGGAAAATTCAAACGGCACTCTATAGCCCTGTCAAATTTGTCGAAGGAAACCAAATTTCATTGACCTCGGGGTCACCGATACGTCACAGGTCAGGTCAAAGATAAAATGTTTCACCGTTCACGGGCTTCTAGGGAAAGCGCTATAACACCGAGTAAAATGCATTTTGTCGAATATCAGCGATAGGGCGTCAGTTGTCTAGTACCTATGTTGCTATTAGAGGTCACTGGTCATACCAGGTCAGGTCACAGGTCAGGTCACCAAAGGTCACCAAGGGTCACCACATTAACCCAACTTTACTAAGGTTGTGCGATGCATGTTTTATGGCCAGTTTTTCATTTCCAACTCAATGGTGTTGGTTATAAGACCATCAGGTACGGTTTAGGTCACTTTCTGGTGGAGGTCAGGTCAAGGTCAGGTCAAAAAAAGGTCAAAAAATTGAGCTTGAAAATTTGACGTCATCAATTTTGAACAGTTTTTTCGCTATAACTTGCTAAAAAGAGGTATCGATCTCAAATTTGGTATGTAGATAGAAAGCGGTAGGGAATATCACGTATATTCCGTTTTTTTGAAATTCAATAAAACTTTTTGGATTTTTCGGCTATTTTATTCAAATAATCTATTTTTTTTATTTTTGGGGGTCAAAATCCAAACATATCAAAAATCCGAGATAGCAGTTTTGTAGCCCTTTAAATTCTACACCTTTTATGTCCGAAACATTTTTCTGTATCTCTAAAGCTGTAGGCTCTTCTCCTGACAGCTCTTCTCGCGAAACCTTGGCTTTTTTTGGGTCGAAAATGGCAGAAATGACGTCACTCTGACGTCATTAGCGTACAACCTATCATAGCCTTTGGAACAATTTTTGGTCACAATGTGCAATAGCTATTCACGGGAGGGTACTGAAAGTTTGGTGACGATCGGCACAGCGGTTCTCGAGATATATCGAAAATACTAAAGGGGGGGGGGGCAAAAAATGCCCCCCCCCCACCGCCTGGAAGGTTAAAGACTGGTATGGGTCCTCAGAGACCGGCATCGATCCTTCAGAAGCCAATCATGCTGGGCACCACCAGAATCGGCTCAGGTGTCTCTTCGGGTGACTGGGAAACAAACTCGACCAATTTCTCGGACGAGTGCCGGCCTGCCGTATCCAGCTTTACGGCGAACACACGCACGTGCCTGGAGGCCGGAGGGCACTGTCACATCTGTGGGGAGGCACACCGCTCGCGGGCCTTTATTACGGAGCGAGCGAAGCGAGCGGAGACTTTCCTTAGATTAACGGAAATTTCTGAGTATGAGCGGCCGGCCGTGCGGACGCTTTTGCGAGGCTTATATCTCAGCAACCACTTGACCGATTTACATGCGGTAATTTTTGTAGGGTAGCTTCATTCCTTCTACCAAGTATTGGACTATTCCCGATGCATGTGGGTGACCCCTTATGCACGTGCCACGTGCAAAACGAAGAGGTGTCAGTTTTGTAATTGTTGCAATATCTCGGTAACTACTTGGCCGATCGCGCTGAAAGTTGGCATGTAGGTAGGCACCCACTAGGCACTGGATATCCATGTGCCAGAGTTGGGGTGCTGCTGCACGTGCGCACGTGCAGGGGTCGTTTCCAGATCTCGAGAACGGCTCGACCGATTGCGCTCAAATTTGGTACCGTAAGGTGCCCCACCTTACGGTACCAAATTTGAGCGCAATCGGTTTTTTATTTATTTATTATTAATCGGTTTATTTTATTTATTTGAGACAGTGGGGCTATTTGAGACAGTATTTAAAATCGCTATAAAATAAAAACCACTTAAAATTTATGCTTAATTTTTTGCTCAGGCGATTTACTGCTCGATTCCACACCTCCCTGAGCAAAAATATCACACAAAAATCAAACGATCTTCATTTTATAGCGATTTTAAATACTGTCTCAAATAGCCCCACTGTCTCAAATAGCCCCACTTTACGGTACACAGTTAGGGACCGGTTAGCAGGGTGCCGTGCACAAGTCAGTTGGGACCCATTTTGCACGTGCGCACGTGCAGGGTGCCGCTTCCAGATCTCGAGATTCGAGAACGGCTGGGCCGATTGTGCCCAAATTTGGCACATCGCTAGAGACCGGTTAGTAGGGTGCCGTGCACAAGTCAGTTGGAGGTACCCCCTCGAAATTTCGCACGTGCAAGGTCCACCCTCTCGCTCGCTCCGTTAGTCGCCCCAAAAGGCGTTATACTGGTATTTACCGTGGCGATGTTGACGCGACCGTTCGCAAGGCAAAACACACGTGTTCGGAGAGCTGAACAAGTTGCGCCATTATCGTGTCCCGGGTTCTTTGCGTGTCCCCAGTAGAGGGAGCTCCAAAAACTTCTAGGGACAATCCCTAGTAGTTTTCGATGAATCCAAAACTTCTAGGGACAATACATACATACATACATACATACATACATACATACATACATACATACATACATACATACATACAATGTTCCTAGTGTCCCTAGTGGCGGTGACGCCCATGTAAAATAAATATATGTTACAGTTTATATGTGCAGCATAACAGACATATGGCGCCAAAACTGGCGCACCATCCGGCATAACTGTGCACGAAAATTCCAGAACACCAGGTGACAATTATATTTTTTGTGCAGGTGAAAAAAGTGGTGCAAGATGATACGACCTTAGCTAACTTTAATAGCCTCACTCTACATTTGCACCATAAACCTGAGTTAATGACTGCCCAGACTGGCCTGATGACCGGTTGCGAGTCCAGCCCCAAGCCATCTGGGTTGACGTTTGTGACAATGCTTGGATGATTGAGACTAAGGTGCAGACTGGCCTGGTTGGTCTTTGGGCTCCTAACTGTTCAAGTTGTGTCTGGACTTGGCACCTAAGCCAAACTGTAATTTTGGAACACTGCATTTCACCCATCCGCCGCCGCTATCTTCGCCACAGCCCCTCCTGAAGCTGGTCCCCATCACGTAGGGTGCGTCGCAGGACGCACGTCTGGCCCGGCAGAAGAGTCGGACTCAGCCGTAGACGCAGAAGTAGCTCCACTAGCTTCTTCATCAAAATCCAGCGTATTTGGCCAGCTCATCGGGAATGGGAGAAAGCTAGCCCCAAGCGACTTCGAGGTTCCATGGGGCGAAATATTTGGTGCAAAACCAAAGCACTAACGGTATACGAGTGGTAGTGTCTAGTGTGTCATCGAAATGTACCCTGTGGTAATGTGAAATAAGTAATTGGCTTTCACCCATGGATTTGTAATGCTTGAGTCACAAATCTGCCCTAACCCCAGGCACAGATATATAAATATGATGTGCAAACTGCCAATTATTGGAACTGATCTCCCCAAATAATACCTATGCTGAATCTCAAGCTTCTAGGTTGTAATATGTAGGAATGACAGGATCATAAAGTTTTTAGAGGCATGGTTTTTATGTTCCTCACCATACATGCGAGGTTACACTCACTCACTCACTCATTCACTGACTGACTGACTGACTGACTCACTCACTCACTCACTCACTCACTCACTCACTCACTCCAGGACGAGGTTCCACGACACTGACAGCACCCGGCTTCCGGAGTCCAAGGGGGGGGGGGGAGAACCAGGGGATCTCAATACATGCATACAGGGGTGCCCCAAAATTGATGCGCGGTTGTTTTATCCTCAATAACTTATAAAGTGCTCGAATTTATTTCACGGATTATATGTTATCATAGTCCCCATTCAGTTGCATACAAGGCCTATTGCACTCTAGCGTGTCACGTTTCAGGTTGTCAAGAGTCAAGAGTTTACCTTTTCCCTCAGCATCTTTGTGGCATCAGTCTTCTTCAGCACCTCGATGACATAGTAATAAGCAGTCACGGTCTGTACCCGAGGCACCTCGTGAAGCTCAGAGCGCCTCTGTAGCTCATCATGCTCCAAATGAGATTCTTCAGCAGACGTTTCACCGTCTCGACAGCGGACTCCTCAGAGCTGCCGTTGGCCCACATTTCGATCGTTCTGGCAGTTAGGGGCTTAGAGACCACAAAGGGCACCTTGTCACTGAAAAGGACGCATCTCCAGTCCTGAATGATCCAGTTTTTGTGGGTCTTGGCGAGATCCAGCTGCCTGCACTTCTGGACCACGGTAGGCCAAGTCTGCATCTTGAAGCTGAGCAGCTTCAGCTTCAAGATACCTAGTCTTCAAATACTGGTGGGGGGTCGATTTGGATGCTGGGACATGCATCTCATTCAGTTTTCTTGTCAGCGATGTTGAATGGTGCTTTTTAAAGGTCGACTTTGCAATTTCGATTTTCGCCACTCGGCTCAAGGTAGTCTTCCGCCCTCGAACTGTGCTGTTCTTGAGTGTCTCTCCTGATCGTTTGCGGTCCATCCAAAGTTTAATTGTCGCAGAGTTGACGCCCAATTCTCTGGCATCCGGAACCTGGGTCACACCGTCCTTGATCATCCCCACCGCGCGGGGGGGGGGATGCATGCTGTTATGTGCAAATATTTGTGGTTGATATTGTTGTTTTAGGAAGACAGCAGCAATGTTTCCCCTCCATTGATGATTGCGAGGACTCGGTCTGTACCTAACGGGCAATAGACAATCTCTGTGTAGTGTGTCTGGCCATGGATGCTGTGCTGAGCCCTGTGATGATGCCAGAGGGCTATGGTATGGGCTGCAGAACTGCTGGTGAGTGATGAGCAAGGTGTGCATATGCTACCTTCATGTTCATGGAGGTTAAGGAAATGGGTCAGGACATGACCTGGTAACCTGGCCTTGTATGAGCTGGGTCTGAACTTTCACATGCATGAAAAAGTCAAGGAAATAGGTAATAAGTATCAATGAGGTCATGCATTAAAATGCTTTGTGATTTTAGAATGCAACGCTCAGCTTATCTCATTCCACTTGCATGCTTATGTTTGGCTCTGTCTACCGTCGCGACGTAAATGAGTGCTGACGATCTTCATGTCACCAGTGAGGACTGAGGAACGCTCTGAACCACATCCAACTCCACTTGTCCCAAAGATGCAAAAGCAGTACGTGCATTCCTCTCCATTATTTTCGAGTAGAGAGTGTCTGTATTCGGTTACTAAGCTTATAGTTGATATCTGTTTTATCAACCATCTCACGACTTATCGCTGATGATGCCCGCGATAGTTACTCATTTTCAAAGCCATTTATAGAAACTGCATGAATTCATCCACTTTAGTGTGCTAAGTGCTTTACTTCAAACGTCACACAACACATGTCAAACAATCGTCATTCGTCATCTTATCTTCAAATTGTGTAACCACAGTGTACTCACTCAGTGACGTCAATGCATCGTCACATCAAATGAACGTCACAACGATAAATGTTAAGAGGTTGTCGAAGATGCCGAATATTTATAGCTACGCGATTCCTTCGATATTTACATATCCACACACAATATTTATCCGTATCACGTTACACATGCTAGTTAAGAACCTTTGTGGTTCATAAATAAAAATTGATTGCACAAATTGAAGGCATTACGATAAGGCTTTGATTACTGAAAGCAGCAAAATTGACTCCAGCATACATAATGCTGATGAGAAGGAACAGTTACTACCGTAATGCTCCTGCCGTGACCTTTTACCTGACCTTTCCCTTATCCATGGCATGGTCAATGGTCAAGGTCATCAAAAGCCAGGAGTAAACTACGCCCTTGTGTGTTCTTTTAATTTTTGCATTAGGTAATTTGTACCCTTCATCAAAGTATGTATTGTAACCCATTAAATTGAACTTTATCTTGCAAAGCGATATGTTCGTCCCAAAGTCGTAATTGCTTTTATCGCTGGCTCCTCAGCTTGCAATTGACGGTTACCACGTGCCACTCACTCCCTGGGTTATCCCGACACGTATGTGTTATCGCACCCGGTGACTCGTCAGAATGGGCGGGAGGGGAGATAACACCGGCCTTCATATCGCCCCGTGTCGCCGTGTCGCTCTCCAGTCGAGGCTCGGGGCTCGTGCAGGCACGGACTCTGATACCGCTGCGGCGCGCACGTGAGTTGGCAACACGCACGGCGCCGTAGGGTGTAATGTGCTAATAACGTTTTGATCTCTACTGCACTTTCTCTGAGTAGATGGTGCTCTTCTGTGCCGAAGGTTTTGCTTCTTTTTCTTCTATCCCGTACATTTATTATTTTCTCTTTTGAAACTACCCCCACGCTGGGCAAATCGAGTCTTCGTTTCAACCGCCTTTGCGGGAGTCCCTTCCCCTTCCAGTCTCGCCCTCCCACGTAGCTCCCGCGACGCTGGTGAAGGGGAGCCGGCCGACTTGGGTAGGCTAGTGGCGGCGGCAGTGTAAGCGGCTGTGTCGGGGTTTGTGGCGGTCTGGAACGGACGTGCATCCCTTTATTCGCTGAGACAGACGTCGAATAGTTAGTCGTGAGATCGAGAGGTAAGGGATAAGTCCAAAGCTACGTTTTAGACCGAAATGTGCGCTGGGGGCCAGCTTTGTTTTTAGTAATGTGCTGGGTCATAGTTTTACCCTGTTCCACTCTGCTAACAAAGGTTTGGCGATTTGTAATGCCGAGCATGTGGGCAGCTCGGTATTGACACAACGGAACGGTGCAATCGTAGCCGGTGCGGAGCGAGAAGTGGTGCAGCGCAGCGTTGCCGGGTATTCATGTGGATGTGGCAGGACGGAGGGGTAACTTGAGCTGGTCTGTGTCCGATAGGTGCCGGGGAAGTGACAAACGGGGGAAGGGATAGCCGGAAAGTGACGTAACCGCTGCTACCCTCACCGTCAGTGTCGCATCAGTGACATCGTGTCAGTGGTGTCCAGACGATGACGATTCACGATGTCGTGTATCGGCTTTGTGACTGTCATCTATGCCCCATCTGCCTTGGTACCCCATCTCACTGCTCTGTTCCTATTCCCCAGGAAGCGAGAGCCGAGGTCTGTTGGGGTGCTCCCAAGACTCGGACGCGGAGGAGGCGGAGGCACCGGGACGGTCAGCCATGGAGGCCGCTCCGACCGGCCGCCGGCGGCGCACCTGGTGGGATCAAATGGTGGCCACCGTCCGGCGCAACGTCACCATCAAACTGAGACAGAAACGACGCACTACGGTGGTGAGTAGATGGGAAACAGCGCACCACAGTGTGGTGAGTATACGGGAAACGGCGCACCACAGTGTGGTGAGCTAGACGGGTAACGGCGCACGTAGTGAGACTGGAAACGGCACGCTACAGTAGTGAGTGAGACGGGGAACGGCGCGCTATATAGTCTGACAAACCTACTATGGACGTCAGACCCCTTGAGACCCCACTTTTTTTGCGATACTTTTTAAATGCGTCAACTCTCGTTGACAATATTCTGGCAATGTGTGTTTCAAAACCTGCCGAAACTTTTACTACTAAGGTATTTTAACGCCGAACGATTATGAAAGGTACTTCTCATTCACTCGTAATGTTAAATTTCACGGAACGAATCTGCTGTTTGGGTAGAGGCTACGCGCTCATGGGGCGGAGCCACGTAATGACGTCAGCGCTAAGCTCCACCCTACCCCTCCGGCGCTCCTTGCCCGGCGACCGGTCACTCGCGTCTCTCGCTCCATTCAGGCTTGATGGTGCGCGGTAGCTGGTAGCGGTAGCGGGCGCTGGTAGATGGCATTTAGAGCAGATGGCGCTGGTGGCGGGGCTCGAGTGTGGCCGAGCGCAAGCCTCTGCCCGGGCCTGAATTGACCTTAGCATTACGAGTGAATGAGAAGTACCTTCCATAATCGTTTGGGGTCAAAATACCTTAGTAATAAAAGTTTCGGCAGGTTCTGAAACACACGTTGCCAGAATATTGTCAACGAGATTTGACGCATTTAAAAATTATCGCAAAAAAGTGGGGTCTCAAGGGGTTTGACGTCCATAGTAAGAAAGAACGGAGCTAAGGCGCCTCCAAAATACGTGCATTGGACATTGGAGATAGCCTACCGGCGCTGAAATTTGACAGAAATAATCTCAGGCGCTTTGGATATCTAAAGAGGTACGTGCATCAATAACTGCTGCACTTTAAATCCGTTCTTTCTTAGCTTTGTCAGACTATAGTTAAGTGGTGAGTGAGACGGGAAACGCGCACTGGCAAGAAGACGGGAAACACCGTACTGATGTGGCCAGAGGGGAGTCGGCGCATCGGTAAGGAAAGCGGGAAATGGCGCACCGAGGTGCTGAGTGAGATAGGAAAGTCCAGTGGTGAGTTAGATGAGACACGGCGTATTGGGATGGTAAGACGGGACACGGCGCACCATTTAGAGACCGGAATCTGGACCGGTGCACAATGGGTCGGATGCGGTCGCTAGCACGCCATAAATGGTTTTGGTGACTTTCCCAAAGTAACGTAAAATATGGTGCAAACGATGCAAAAATGTTCGTATTTTTATATTATGGCAGTTATTTTGCCCTGTGAAATCGTATTTACACATTATACCGCCGCAAACTGACATGTTTGGTGAGGCTCCAAAGCTCCGGTTAAAATAGCGATAACCGTGGTGGTCGAATAATGCCAGTCTACACTTAATAAGAGAAAGTGGGAAGAATGGGTGGTCCAGCCTAATACTTTGGAGCCTAAACAATGCAACAAAACTGATTTCTTGCTTTTGCGTTTCGTTTTCCTCTAATTTTACCGTACTAAATTAGTAGCTTCTGAGATACAACAGAAATTTCATCCAGACTTACAAACATAGAGCAATACTAAATGCCCCCCAATGCCCCCCGGAGTTTTAGCTATTACAATAGTCAGGAACACCTCCCGCACAAGAAACGAGGTCGTCTAGCTGCGACCACCCGCGACGAAGCAAGTTATATAGGTTTTTTTCTCATCTGATTTCTTGGCTCTCCGCTGCCGATCAATGAAATGTGTTCTCGGAAAATGTGGTCAGAACTTTAGTTTTGGCGACAGAAACAAACAATTATGCGCGAAGACCTGGGATAAGCAGTTCTTACAAATGAAAATGTTGGATTTTCAAAATTTTGGCCTTGGACCATTTAAACCAAACAATGAACTTGTTTTATATAAGCATTAAATAAACCGCATAGTTAAAAAAAAATCAAAAAAATGTTTTGATATGCTAGAAGACAATTGTTCAGTAGCCTCCACACAAAATCTAAAAGAGTTCGCTCAATTTTTGATACCTGAATAACACCGAAATGTCAAAAGGTATTGGTTAAAAATCTTTAAAAATGATTTATGACCGTTCTGAAGCACCTACACAAAAGCAAATTACACCATTGGATTTCTCGTGAAAAATGCAATCCGATAGACACCGATATTATGCGCATATAAAATATTGCAAATTTAACCCTTTTTAGTTTCACATTTGCCTGACCCTACCCAATCTTTGACGTTATTGGTAAAATACCTAGAAGCCGCCTATTTTGATGCATCGATCGGGCATGTGAAATAAGGGATGAAACATGTCTTTTATGTAATTTCTCAACATGGATATGCTATCTTGGTGGGTCTTGCAACCGGACAGGGATATTTCAGCTTTGAGGTCTTTCGCGATGTGCATGCGCAGCTTGAGCTAGAAACTGCAACAACACTATGCAAATTTTGACGAATTCTTTTCTGTCTAAGGACGTAGCCAAGGGGGAGGACGTGCCCCCCTGATGGCAAAAAATATAAAAACAGCTGAGCAACACCTCCAAAAATAGTGGGCCGAATCCGAGGAGTCTTCCATTTTTGGAGGGGGTATGACACTAGGCAGAATTCTGGCTACGTGCGTGTTTCTATCCGAGAGATACATGTGTAGTTGCCACAAAGATATGCCATACGTGGACAAGGTTTTCTGTAGCAACGCGATGCGATGGATATTCATCTTTTTTTTTTTACTTGATCCTTGACGTCATGGGGTGAGAGTGAGACCGAGGTCTCAGGGGTGAGTTTTTATCAGAAACAGTGAACAAATTATTATCATATTAGATGCGGTTGAAAATAAACATTTGCCATGTTTTGAGCCTCATGTCAGCATTAGAGCATCGATGTCCAACATCACGTCACTAATACGTCACTCCTGTCTCCTCTTACGTCACACGTTTCATGGTAAATATCGTCGAAAACCCATCTGGGATGCTATATCTCTCATGCTTGACCCATTAGCTGCTAGTTAACAACAGTTGGGATTTTTGGCGTGCTAAATCGTGAATCGGACCCATAGTGCGGTGGTGAGTGAGAAGGGAAATCGCGCGTTGTAGTTTGTGATACGGCCGAATAATGCAGGGTTGGTCTGCGACTTCAGTCAATTGCCTTCTACGACAGCCATCCCTGTTCGATTCCCGAGCTAGGCACGTCACGTGGATGAGTCGCCTTCTGCCCGATTGAAGGAGAGTTCCTTTTAGCACTGTGTCCACAAGATAAGGAGTTTAACCAACTTCCAACCTACTTCCAAACCTATGAGGAACGGCGTTGCTGTATAAATCGTACTTGCTAGAATCGTGGTATTTGATGTTGGAATGAATAGGTGCATATTGCATTGATGATAACGCATGCTGTTTTGTCATTACAGACTGTTTTTGATGCCGTTATGCGATAGTACATAGTTCATGGATCAATTATCTATGTTGACGTTCGTTCCGTTTAACTTTGAAATAATTCAGCTTTCACTTTCAAACATCTAACCTTACAGTGTTAATTATTTTTTATCAATCTTGGAACATCAACCTTAATGCAGGCATGCATACATAGTTGTTGCTGTAATGCAGGCATACATCACTTGCTGTTGGTCCTGTTATGGTATATATTAGGTCGTTCAATAAGTAACGAACAATCGGTCATAACTTCTTTATTTCTTTATTTAACACTTTCAAACTTTCACAGATTATAGATCAGACATTTCTGAATGCAGCCTATGCCTCAAACCAGCCGCCGCCCGCCTGCACACACTTCTCCCAGCGTTCCGGCCAACGCCGGAATTCCGCCCGGAAAACGCGTTTTCCGTCTTTTTCACCCAGTTCATGACAGCGCACATGACTTCAGCGTCGGTCTCGAAGTGTTCACCACGGAGGCCATCCTTCAGGGGACCAGAGGTGAAAATCTGAAGGAGCCAGGTTCGGACTGTAGGGCGGCTGGGGCATGATATTCAGCCCTGTCACGCGTTCTCCTCGCGCGTGGCGTGAGACAAGTGCGGTCGGGCGTTGTCATGGTGTATGGTAATGTTGTTGACATCCGAGCCGCGCCTCTTCTTCAGGATTGTTTTTCTCAGTCTCCTGCAGGACTGTGATGTAGCGGCCCGCTGTCCATAGTCCGCCCAGGTTCAAGAAAGCCCACCAGGATGACACCATGACAACGCTCGTCCGCACATGTCTCACGCCACACGCGAGGAGATCGCGAGACAGGGCTGAATATCATGCCCCAGCCGCCCTACAGTCCGAACCTGGCTCCTTCAGATTTTCACCTCTGGTCCCCTGAAGGATGGCCTCCGTGGTGAACACTTCGAGACCGACGCTGAAGTCAGGTGCGCTGTCAAGAACTGGGTGAAAAAGACGGAAAACGCGTTTTTCCGGGCGGAATTCCGGCGTTGGCCGGAACGCTGGTAGAAGTGTGTGCAGGCGGGCGGCGACTGGTTTGAGTCAAAGGCTACATTCAGAAACATTTGATCTATAATCTGTGAAAGTTTGAAAGTGTTAAATAAAGAAATAAAGAAGTTATGACCGATTGTTCGTTACTTATTGAACGACCTAATAATACAGCGCCACTATATCGCTCTAGCGTTGCCGGCTATTCGCCTGACATTACAAAAAAAAAAAAATGTCGCCCGAATCATGGATGAATGGGTGAGATTTGGTCCCGGTGCCACGCTAAGCGCCGCGGTGCTCATTGCGAATGACACCACTGACTTGCCACCCGATCTTGCACGCGCCCGTTTCACCGGAGATAGTTGTATTGAAAAGTTTACCGTATATATGTTGCGGGCCAAGTGCGAAGGCTAGTCCATTCGCGAATGGCCTAGTCCAAGTGCGATAACGCACTTGGACTAGGCCGTTTGCGAATGGACTAGTCCATGTGCGTTATTGCAGTTGGCCTAGGCCGTTTGCGAATGGACGGGCGTTTATGCTCCCAGTCCAAGTGCGAAGTCAGGCCAAGTGCGAAATATCCAGCAAGAGGTCATCTGGAGTCAGCATTTTCACATAATGTGCGCAGAATATGGGAGAAAAGGTATACAAAATTTGGCTTTGCTGCGCGCCGCCGTTTTCTCGTGATCTGTGAAAAACCACAGGGGGGTTGAAAGCAACCCCCCCCCTGCAGTGCGCGTATTGTTAAATGCAATGCAACACAACAGTTTTTCGAACACTCACCGCACCGCACTCACCACACACAAGCCGCACCGTCCCGGTACACCACACCAGAGCAGAATGAATCGAGCGCCACAAACTCGACCAAGGTCAGGTCGGGTCATCAGCGGGGAGCCCGGAGCACGGTACTAATGGTCTCCGCACACCACGCGACTCTCCGCTGTTCGAAGGTCACGGGGATATTTGACCTCCCCCAGATCCAGATCGGTGGCCGAAGCCTGGCCAGCGGCAACACGTTGCTATAATTTCCGCGTTGTGCAGGGTTCAGCGGAAAGTCGCATCCCGAATGGACCAGGTGTGTGGAGACCTTAACCCAGAGTTGCGCCAGCTCGCAGATCTGCTCCGGAGAACAAACTAAACATATAGACGCAGTGGCGTCGCCACGGATTTTCGACTAGGGGATCTGGTCGGACGGTCAGTCAAAGTAATCCCCACCAAATACTGAAAACTCCTCGGATTTAGACAATTTTATTTTGAGAATGCACCAAAATCGTTTTTAAAATATTTTATTTTATTCTTGATCTATTTTCGTGGCCAAGAGTGTGTGTGTGGGGGGAGGGGGGGGGGGGCGTCGGACCACCATATTTTCAAGAATGATCGTACCCCAATCCGAGGATCCATGCTTCCGGCGGCTAAGTGCAACGCCACAAACCCGTCCGTTCGCAAACGGCCTAGGCCATTCGCGAATGGCCGGCCATTCGCAAACGGACTAGTCCGTTTGCAAACGGACCGCCATTCGCAAACGGCCTAGTCCATTCGCGAATGGACTAGTCCGTTCGCAAACGGACTAGCCTTCGCACTTGGCCCGTAACATATACACCTATTTAATGGTGTAACTAGATGGTAGATTGCGACAAGGTCCGCCCAGATCAAGCGTAGCACTCCCTCTCCCCCGTTTTTAGCCTGTTGGCTATTTTGTGAACAATAACTACTTACTCCGTGGTAAATATGTAAATTTCACCCGCTATCGTCTTTCCGTGAATGTCGCGTGTTTCCGTTGATGGCACAGTGGAGCCTGTCCTCGGCATTTTGCAGCGACAGCAGTCGTATTTCATTGTGATAATTGATACTATGCTGATTGATGCGTCACTTATTCCCACTATGAAGGCTTAGTGGCGTAAAGTAATGTTCACTTATTTGCCGCACGAGCTAATTTTATTAATGCGTTCAAGTGATGGTAAATCCTTTGGGTTTGCGGGAACTGATGCAGTCATTTGTCTTGCTTGTGCTGCCTGTTGATAATTTCAGTTGTGCGAGTGAAAGGCAAAAAAAAAAAAAATCGATGTTGCCCTCTTCTTTTTTTACTCTATTTTCCTTGTCTATTTTTTTGCCTCCGAACATTCTTTTGCTCGTTTTCTTGAGTTAACCAGTAGTATTTCGCTTTGTTGCCATTGAGTATGAATTGATTAACGTTGAGATCAATTTAATTTTCCTGTGAGTCGGCTAAGCTGCAAGCTATCGCGGCTATTATCTATGTAATGCACGCGAATCGAGACAGTAAACGCTGGGAGCCAGCTTCAACTCACTTCAAATGCAGTACTCATTGTGCTAGCCGTCATAGCTAGGTCACTGCGCACTACGTAAAACCAAGAAGCAATACTTTGCCAGTTGCCACCAAAGATATGACGTACTTAACATTTATCTAAGATGTTCTTTGCTAATTTTATAGGCGTAGCGGTATAAGCTGGCATGTGTTGTTTTTTTGTGTTATTTCATGCCAGTAAGTTAACCGCATTGCTTTCCATGTTTTCAGCAAGTGCTGGCTATGTCATACAGAATGTATTTAATTTCAAAACTAGTAATCTCAACTGTCACACCAAATTAATGCATTTGCCGATACAAAATTTTTGTAACCTCTCCTCCGTATCATTTTCTCGGTTCATCAGTTTCCCCTCTCACCACCCTCCCCTTTCACTTTCACAGGAGGTGTTCATGCCCATCTACATCTTCGCGATCCTGGCTATTGTGCGCGCTGTGCAGCCGGAGACCTCCTACCAGGCGGTCGTCTCCGAGCACGGGTCCGCCGTGGTCACCGGCCCCCTCTCGGCGGCACCCACTCTCCAACTCCATGTCACCCCTGACGGGACGGCCCAGCGGGAGTTTGGCCGCCGGTTGGCGGCGCGACTGAACACGTCTGTTGAGTACCACGCCACGGAGGCGGAGCTCGAGCAGCTGAGCGCTGCACTGCCGGCCCAGCAGGTAGTGGCCGGTCTGGTGCTACCCCCAGAGCCGGGCACGAGGGACCTCGAGTATACAATCCGCACCGATCCGAGACTGATGCTGAGTGTAGCCAGGTGGGCCAGCGTGGGTCAGTGCCGCGGCCAGGGCGCCGAGGAAGGCCTGGAGAACCCGGCCACCTGCCCGACCAACGACTACTTCTACAGCGGCTTTCTGCAGCTGCAGAGTCACATCGACGCACTCATGATGGAGGTGAGAATGGCGTGGGATATGGAAGGGCTGGGTTTTTGTCGTAGAAGATGAATCATTGTAAAGCAATGTGTTGTGATGGTGATGCGCTCAGCATCTATAACTCGGTTGTCGTGTGCAATAAGTGTGCGTAAGCACATTTGATCGACAGCGCTTCGAAATATGGAGTTGGCTCCGAGCATTTCAATGTTCGCCATATATTTAAATATATCGTCACAAGTATAATTACGCATAATAGGGGGTTATACACACTAAGAAGCTACATGTACTCTTGGTTCCATATAATCAGGTTTGGGTGAGTATGGACCGTGTGTCTTCCGTTTATGCCACCGTAGTCTTTCTTTATGATTGGAAATGTCGAGCTTAGCATCGCAAATGTCTCTTCATCGCTCGGAAAGGATTGTTGCGGCTTACTATTGCCGAAGTACATAAATTGCTCGAGGACATATCCTTTGTCCTGTCCGGGTTGTAAGGCGATTATTTTGCCAAGGCTTAACCACAAATTGTTCAATTACTCTGAACGATACTGCTCTTAGATAATTCAGTAAATCGTTGTCTATTTCCGATTGACTTTTCTGGCCGTGCCGTGGGTTTATTCTGATGTCTGGCGCTACATTGCTGACGCTTCCGTTGATGATACAGGACCAATCCAAGCAGATGGTGCCAGTGACGAACCTTACGATGCTGAATGGGCCGAAACACGAGGAATCCACAGGTGGGTACATGCCGTCACTGAATATGTTAAAGGCTTGCTTCTTCAGTCCTGTTCAACATGTTCAACTCATTTGTCATGAACGTTGACCGGATTAACCCTATTAGTGGCAGGGGGGGGGGGGGTTGTTTTCATCCACCCCTCAGGTTTTTCGGGAATATCTCCGAAACCGCTGAAGCTACGATGCTGAAATTTTCTGACTTTTCCTAAAACTAAATTGGGCACTGAATACCTTTTTTACAAAGCTATTGATATGAGCTTTGAGCATCACCTAATCAATCACGATTTTTTTTTAACTTTGAAATAATTTAACGACACAAACAACTAAACGCAAACAAGTGAGCATAATTCCACGTTCCAATAATCACATGAAACTCTTATTTTAGTTTTCCTCCCCCATTCTGGCTCCAAGCTTGTGGAACGACTTTGCACGGCCCCGTCGTTTGACGTCTAACGCGACTCTCATACAATTTTAGCATTGTTTTCTCACTTACCTCTGCGTGCTGGAACGTTTCACCGCGGCTCTGTGGCAGTTCAGAGCTCCTCTTCACTGTGCAGACGGCCGGTGGGTCCTTATCTGGCGAACTGTCTCTGCGGAAGCGCTGGCAGACCCAGGTTCCGAACCATGACCCACGTCGCCGCTAAGTGTCTCTCAGTATGTTCGAAGTGGGCGCCACTGGAGCTGTGTCGTCCGCGCGTCGCCCCCTGCCACTGCAGTCTCAAAGCGAGCCGCGGCCGTTATCAGACCGGTGCCGCATTTTAGTTGCGCCGGATCGATCGCAGCAATAATTAAGATGATTCGGCCATTAAATTTTGTGGGGAAGTAATGAGTGGCGCAACTAGCCACCGCTTTGCCTGGGAATTGGTAATTTTGTATGACTGTTGCGATACCGCTTATCATGATGCATGCATTATAAACGGCGATATTCTTATCATTGCGGCGTGCCATGACTGATATCGAACGCTCAGCATCCATAAAGGGTAATACTATGATGAAACGGTATTTCGACCAGGCTTTCGATGCCCGATCGTAAAACATTGACGACTTCCTTTGATCCTAGAATGTCCCATAGCTAACTGACCTGAATTTCCGGCTCATAGTCGACGAAAAAATTATGCGTGCTATTAGTAGTTGCACGAACGCATACAAAGCGAGTTTACTCTGACGATATCTCTCATCGGAAAGCCCTGTTACGTGGCACACTGTCACGATAAATGCCGATTTAACGGGAAGTAGAGGAGTCACTTTAATTACCAAGAAAAGTGGGGCTGGCAAATGCGCTCGTAACAGTTAACTGCATACATTGCGTAACTGTGTGCACCAGAAACTGGGTTTTATTTTATTATTACATAGCTCTGACTGCAATAGCGAAACAAAATGATAAAATACGTTCAACTGTTAGAATTCAACTGAAGAACTATTAGAGCAATGCGGGGAATAATGCAGCCAAGTCTTTTTTACTTTCAGCGACCACTGCTTAGTGCTTATCTCATTGTACTGTTATAACAGCTCTGATGATGCAGCTAATATGTGTTTGACGTCTCTGCTTTCAGACAGCTCGGAGTTTCTGCGCATTTTCGTGCCCCTGTATATGGCGATCTCGCTGTCTCAATTTATCACCTACCTGTTGACTTTGATCGTCGGAGAAAAGGAGGCCAAGATCAAGGACGGTCTGAAGCTGATGGGTCTCCGAGATTCAGTCTATTGGTGAGACACGCGGGATGTAATCCCAGTGCGAAAGTGGACAGGAATACCTGAAAGTAACAGTAGTTGAGAGGTCATGTTTTATGATATATGTCAGCTGTCCGCTGATGAGTGAAAGCTACTCCATGCATACTGCATGGCGAGCTGATAGGCGCCGTTACATAAGTATTTCCTTGCCTGGAAATGCAGTGATTTGTTCATATTTTTTTTAGTTGTGATTCATTTTTTCAAACGTTTTTGATTATTTCATTGCTGAACATTGTCCACTGAATGTGAAAATTCCCAAAAGTGATGTCCATATTAAAAAGACATTGAATCATGTTCGTTGTGTTAGCCGTTAGGAGACGTATGGGCTTTGCAGAAACTGTTATTGCTGTTATGAAGTAATATGATTGCCAAGTATGTTTCTGTTTAAAGTTAGCTAAAAGCCTGCTCCATCTTTGAGTGCCCAAACGAGCCCCTGTGTGACAGCTCCACCCACCCTGCCCGTCAGGTTCTCCTGGTTCGTGGTGTACGCCGTATATGTGTTCGTCGTGGCCAGCATCTGCATTGCCATAATGGTGCTGAGCAACGTGTTCCCCTACTCAAACAACGCCTACATCTACCTGGTCTACGTGCTGTACGGCTGGTCGCTCGTCATGTTCGGCTTCATGCTCACTCCGTTCTTCACCAAGGCCAAGGTGTGGGCTGGGCTGGGAATTCTCAGACCGTTACCAGATAAGCGTTACAAGGTGTCTACATTGTGTTTGAGGTTTGTGTACCTTGTTTTGCAACATACTATCGACACCGTTTTTATAGGTTTTCCTCTTACGATCTGTTTAGTTGTTTTAGGAGTGAATTTCATTCCAAAATGACATATATCCATGCTTGGCTGTCATCCTTCACCACTCGCTGGTCCTTATCACCTCGCTGCCAGCAGCTGTGTCCTTCGTCTAATAGGTAGCGAGCGGGGCGAGTAATCTCGTGCCCCCCATGACCATGCTCCGCTCAGGCAACCGACGCTCTAGGTAACCTGCCATGACCTTGTGACCTACGCCCTTAGATAACCGGCGGTTTAGGTAACTTGGCCATGACCTTGTGACCTACGCCCTTAGATAACCGGCGGCTTAGGTAATTTGGCCATGACCTTGTGACCTCTGCCCTTAGATAACCGGTGGTGTAGGTAACCATTCGTGACCTCTTGACCTCCGCCCTTAGATAACCGGCGATGTGGGTAACCTGTCGTGACCTCGTGACCTTCGTCATGGGATAACCGGCGGCTTAGGTAACCTTTCGTGACCTCGTGACCTCCGTGTTCTCAGGTGGCCGGCGGTGTGGGTAACCTGGCCGTGACCGTGGTCTCGCTGCTGTTCCTGCTCCAAGTCTACCTGGAAGGAATGCCTCACGGCGTGTACTGGCTCATGTCTCTCATCAGTCCGGTGGCCTTTACACTGGGCATTGATAGGGTGAGAAACTGGGGCGTATATGACTGTGGTGTATGTGAGGTGGCTGCTGCAGTGGGTGTGAGGGTTTTAGGGGAGTAATATAAGGAGGATGGTCGGAGGGGGACGAACGCAGTGGGGATATGCGACTGCTAGAAGATAAATGGCACGCCATCGGCACATCCTATGATTCGCTGTTATCTGTTGTTTATTTTTAATTCGTTGGATAGCTAACCTTTCACTTTCTCCTTGTCTAGGATGTACTTTTTGTGTAATCTTTCTCAAAGGTGCACCCGATCCGGTAAAAACAAATCCGCCAGCCTCGCCGCGCGGTCAATCAGCCAACAACATAAATCCGCCCACGGCACTATTCCGCCCACATTTCTCTAACCGGAGCCATCGCGCCCCCAGGCGGTGGACTTTGACAATCGGAAGATCGGCCTGCACAGCTTCAACATGTGGGACGACAGCGGCGGGCTGCCGTTCGGCGGCTGCATCGTCATGTTGTGCGTGGACATTGTGCTCTACGCCTTCCTGGCCTTCTACTTGGACAACGTCCTGCCCAGTGAGTGGAGTTGGTGATGTAGGAGTGGAGTTAGCGCTGTAGTGAGTAGAGTTAGCGTTATGATGGGTGATATCCTATCCGTACGCTGCCTTGGAGGATCTTGTAAAGAACATTTCAGATAGATGAATTAAGTCAAAAAGTGGACTTTCTTGTCTTGATTACAGTGCTCCAAGGTTCATTTTGATGACTCATTGTGATTAAGGAGGACAATTGTTAATTGACTCGAAGTGGTAATGTTTATACATGTGCCATTTTTCTGTTCTATTTTTCAGATGAATACGGCCGTCGGGAGTCGGTGTTTTTCATTTTCAAGAAGTCTTACTGGTTCGGTTCGAACAAATCACTGGTAAGCTGATCACTGGTAGCCAACAAGCTATATTAGGATAAGTGCATGAGCGTACCAGGGCCTCGTTTCATAAAAGGAATTACTTACGGCGTTCCGTCAATTATGCCAGGGCCCTGTTCAAGTGTCTGCGGCCGCCGCGGCTCCCGCGGCCAAAAAGGCGGAGCTTAGCTGGCGGCCAATCAGGCGAGAGCAGCATTCTGGGTAATGCGTAGCTCTTCCTGCGGCTCCCGCGGTCGCTCGGGAGCGACCGCAAGGAAACTTCGACATAAACTGCGCGCGTGAGACAAAACATTGCGGATTTCGCTCTTTGTTTCCGTTGATTTTATTATGTTGTTAAGGAATAATCGCTACAACAAGGTACTAATTGAAGTAATAAAGCCATTATAAATCCATTACACACAAGATTTTAATCAGTATCTCCTTTCAAAACAACCGTGCCATTCTCGTCGCCGGCCGCAGCGGCCGCAGCCGCGAGGGTGTTCAACCTAACCGAAATTAGGCTCCGCCTCCCGGCCGCGGGAGCCGCGGCGGCCGCAGAGCACTTGAACAGGGCCCAGATTTGGCGTATTTGATGCCAATTCGGTTTCATAAAGCCGGAGACCGGAGTAATTCACGCCATCGAAAGTACGGAGCTTCATTTACGGCAAATGCTCGATTCCGGACCAATTGATGCCGTTTGGGTTTCATAAAACGACGTAATCAACGCCAAATATTTTATCAAGCTCTTGATATCAGTGGTGTAAACTACGCACAAAAATGTTGCGTGATTTTGAATTAATGTGAAGATTCGAAGCTAATTTTTAATATATTTTATAATGTTGAGCCCGGTGAGGAAGAAAGAAAAGCCAAAATGAGAAAAAGAAACTGCAAATCTTCTGTACCAGTCGCTTTTTGTGGCCACTATCGGAATTTTGTTTATTCGCCGCGCCGCGCCACTTTCGTAGTCAGGCACTTCTGCTTAGCTGGCTTTCTGCTGTTTTTAATATATTGTTTTAATAAAGGATGGTCATCAATATCAATTTTGTTTTTTCATACATAATTTTTAAGATTTAAATTCAACATAATTGTTTTATAAATTCTCGTAAAAAAATAAGTGTTGACATGAAATTGTAATTTGTAGGACGCTTGATAAATTACGGTAACTACGCAAATGTGCTTAGTTACGGAGGTGTAAACAATTCCAGTTGTGGCTTTGTGAAACGGATTTATTTGCGCTCCGTAGTTTGAAAGGGTGTGAATTACGGAAAGGTGTAAGTTACGGCAGAGTTTTATGAAACGAGGCCCTGGACGTTTTTGATGAAGTTTTCTTCTTCATTTTGTTTTTCACTATCTTTAAGCGTGTTTTTTTACCTTTTTTTACTTTCATGACCCACGTGACCCACCCCTGACCTATCTAAAACACTCATAACCCCTTGACATCAGTGACCCACCTTGACCTCTCTGACCCTCCTCTGACCTCTCTGCCCTGCCCTTGACCTCCTTTACCCCTCTCTTTGACCTCCGTGACCCCGCCTGGTCGCCCTCAGCTGCTGGCTGACATGGACGGCGACCACGCGGCGCTGGACGGTCAGGACTCGAGTCCCGACGTCGAGCCCGTCTCCGGAGAGGTGAAGCAGAAGCTGGCGCTGCGAGTGTTCGGCCTGCGGAAGGAGTTCACCAACAACAAGAAGAAGGTGGTGGCCGTGAATGGTGAGTGAGGGGAGTGTGATTGGTGACTGAGGCGAGGAAGGATGATGGTAGGGAAGCGGAGGGTATGTTTGATTGATGTGGGCTGCAACAAGTTTGGGGTGGAATCTCACTGGCTTTCAAACTGGAAAAAGTTTATTTGACGAACGTTTTTGTTTCGTGTCACGAGTGACTATTGTGTGTATGTCTTTGTGTTCTTAATGACGCCATAGTATACGGTTTGTGAATGAGAATAAGCTCCTTCCTTGAAATATATGGCTGTAAACAAAATTACGATAATATAGGTTGCTAATTGCTTTGCGAGCACATTTAAATGCGACGCGTAATATTCCAATGGGAGGAAACATTAAGCAAATAAGCATCCGTTTCATTGCCTTTATCGACGCGGTCATGGTCTTATCTTCCCTCGCCTATGTTCAACCTACTCTCCCTCATAATTCAACTGATAAATCCCGCCTTTACCGCAGACCTGAGCCTGGACATGTACGAAGGACAGATCACCGCCATCTTGGGGCACAACGGGGCCGGCAAGACAACATTCTTCAACATGTTGACCGGCCTGACGACGCCCACCAGCGGCACGGCTTCCATCTATGGACTGGACATCACGTCAGTGGCTCGGGGGAGGGGCGGGGTCACTAAACAATCACTGAGGGGCGGGGAGGGGGGGGGGTATAGTGTGACTGGTGTGGTGGAAGAGACATGAGATTAGCTGCAATAATTGACGCAAGTGTATCTTAGTCTTTTTGACTTGACTTAATATGAATGTTTGTTTTATTTTGTGTTTGGGAAAATAATGGTAAATTAATCGCACGCTAGCTGTTATGTTAATTTGTTTGTCGCTTATTTAGTGCAAAGTATGCTCATTCATCGCATGCTTATCCGAGCAGCTTCCAACAGGAGGCCTCAGAGCTGTGTGTCACCGCCTGACCTTTGACCCCGCCTCTGTTGACAGTGACCCGGGTGACCTCCGCGACCTGTGGGGGATGATCGGCCTCTGCCCTCAGCACGACATTCTGCTGGATGACCTGACTCCGCGGGAACACCTCGGGTTTATCGCCACACTCAGGGTGAGAGGAGCGTAACTGGGCCTGAAGGACCACTCGCGGCGCGTGCTCGCAGGCTGGGTCCTTTCGTTAATATATGCCACATGATTATTGGCTCCATGCTATATATGTATAGTCAGCATCAGGGGTGGAGAAATATGCCGAGTTAGGGTTGCACGGGCGCGGTAAATCCGCCGCCGCTCTGGCGGTGACCTTGACCTCCGCCGTCTGGTGCGGCTCCAAAGCCAAGCCGGCCCAGCCGGCGTGGAATTGGGAAGACTCGTGCTACCCCAACTCGGCACAATTGTCCACCCCTGGTCAGCATCATATTTAGTGGTATCTCTCCATAGCTCCCTCTCTTTATAGTCCTCTTTCCCTCCCTCTCTCCCTTCCCTCTGCTAGTATCTCAATCCTTTTCGTCTCTATCCCATGTCCCCTTCAGTCTCTTGCCTTGCTTTTTACACATGTAATTCAACTGTTTTCGTTTGTACATGCGCAAGTGTTTGCATATAGGTGGGTGTAACAACAACCTCATACACCAGTCGCAGAAACCAGAGTAGACCTTGACACACCTCTGTAAAAACGCCCTCAAGGACGTGTGATAGCACTATCTTCACAAGCGTGGAGCAGCTGCTGTGCTCACAATCTTGAATCGGACCGTAAGTTTTGTTATGCTTGAAGCCTTAGATAAAACCGATAAAAGACTAAGTGATCTGACCGTTGACCTGACGCGTGTCTGACCTTCGCCCAACCCGTAAACCTGTGACTTGCAGAATGCAGGTGTCATGCGACTTTTCATGACACTTGGTCTTAGCAAAACCCGTGATCCTACATATAACTGTCATGTGGTTTAGGCAATTATGTAAGTAAGTTTACTTACTTTGACCTTACCCATGGCTCAACCGCGACCTACCACTTGTTCTCCTTCTCACCATTGACCTGACCTGTGACCTCTCCTCAGGGTATCCCACCGGAGCGTGTTCAGGCTGAGATAAACTCGACTCTGGCCGACGTTGACCTCCTAGAGAAGGCTGACGAGGTGGTGCGAGGCCTGTCCGGCGGCCAGAAACGCAAACTCTCCGTTGGTGAGTGGGCTGAATAGAAGCGTGGCAGGTGTGGGAAGGAAGAGTGTCGACAGTAGGGGCTGGCCTGCTACAGGCTTAGGGCAGATTTGCGCATGTTATGCACTATGCAGTTGAAGGTGAGCCATGGCTAGTTTGAGCATGCAGTTTTTAAATAAAATTTGCATAGGTACCTATATTTAACTTTATGGATTGTACTATCGATCGTTTGGTATGACCCTGAAACAATGCCGCCACTCGTGTTTTTGACAAACTAACATGTGTCTCCTATCAGACCACGCAATATTGTACGAACTCTGACACTCTTGCTCTCAGACACTCTGACTGTGCTTTCACGTAACATAACACATTTACAACATCCATCTCCCAGCTGCCAACTCCTTACTCACCCTCTGGCCACCCCACTCCCCAGGTCAAGCGCTGGTGGGTGACCCCCGCATCATCATCCTGGACGAGCCGACGGCCGGCGTCGATCCGTACTCGCGGCGCCACCTCTGGAGTCTGCTGCAGCGACGCAAACACGGCCGCCTGATGCTGCTCACCACCCACTTCATGGACGAAGCCGACATCCTGGCCGATCGGAAGGCGATCGTTTCGGCCGGCAAACTGCGCTGCTGCGGCTCGTCCATGTTCCTGAAGAATCGCTTCGGACTCGGCTATCACCTCACGTGAGCGCCGAATGGGAGATGCGAGGCTTAGATTGAGGGCAGAAGGCAGAGATGATGAGAGATGTTGCATGGTGGGCGCTCATGCTAGCATAATTAGGTAATTAGTTAATTAGGCGTTGGGTGGCTTGTGCATGTTCCGGTAGAAGTATCTGTTGGTAGTTATGTGTCGGATTATTTGCCATGGCTATATCAGAGCCCTCTTGGGCCTCGGTTGCATCCGCTTCCATCCTTTTTATTAGCATGTGTGTTACGTGTTGTCAGTCGATAAACAAACTCACGAATCTACCTCTGTCACATCTCTCCGGTTCCATTTCGCCTTTGACTAGATAAAGTAGCGTAGTACCACAACCAGCCACATCTGACTGCCATCCCCCTCTGTGTTTCAGCATCGTGCAGGGCTCCACGCCGTGTCTGGAGGCTGTGGACAAGATCATCGTGTCGTACATACCGACAAGGGAGCGAGGCAGGGCGCACGGCAACGAGCTCACATTCGTACTACCCATGGCGTCGGTCAGTACGGGGAATCTGACCGTAAACGGATTCGCTGCTGGGGATGTGGTAAATTATGGTGGAAAGCGTATTGTGCATCGCAGCATATTTTGGCTGACAATCGTCGTTTGTTTGAGAGCGTATTTGTCATTGATATCCGTCTTTTTTAGTAATCTATTCGTGTCATGCTATTCTCGACACCTTGCACAATGTACTTCAGATTGACCGTCCTTTCCGTCGTCCACCAACTAGCGCCCTGCTGGGTAACTTCTGTCCAATCACTGTGTGTGTTTCTAGGTGGGCCGGTTTCCGGAGCTGTTTGCTGAACTGGAGAAGCAGCAGGAGACGCTGGGAGTGCAGAGTTTTGGCGTCTCGCTCACCACACTGGAGGAGGTAAGCTGAGTATTCGTGAAAATACTTGACAATGCGCGCTTGGTTAAGGTGACACCCCTTTGTATTTGATTTTATTATATTCAACACAGTACAGGCTAAAGCTATTCCTAAAGATTTCTGATACGAAAAAAACGCCTTTAAGAGAAGGTTGTTTAGGTATGTTTTGTTATAAAGTGTGGCTTTTTTACCTTACGGGCGCTTCTCTAATTGTCTCATCACCCCAATATATTTCTTCCCTATCTCATGCATCACATCACCCTTGTACTCGTAAGCACAGCTGGTGATTTATTATTCCTGTCTGCCACTACAGGTATTCCTGCACCTGGCCGAGACGGAGGACCACTCGGCTGACTCCGAGCCTCTGTCGGCCGTCACCCGAACGGTGCTGAACCAGCGGGCCAGCCTGGGCAGCGCGGAGCACTCGCGGTCCTCGCAGCAGGCCGTCGGCCGTCCGCCCAGCCTGCCCTCGCCGGGAGGCGGCGGGGATGGCCCTGACTCCATCCCCCTCTCCGACGTGCCCCGGGCCGCGCACACCGCCGAGCCGCCGGCGGTGCCGCTGCAGCCGTCCTGGCAGCGCGCCATGGCCGCTCTGATCCGCATCCGAATTCTGTCCTTCATCCGCGTACCTGCCGCGATCTTCTTTATCCTGATCATGCCGGCGGCCATGATGATCGGGGGACTGATGATCAACCGCGGCTCGAGCGGCTCTAGTGGCGGCCCGGCGCAGGTGCCGCTCCATCCGACACTCTACCCCGGCTACTCCCTGCTCTACCACACGGAGTCGGGCGCTGCTCTGGACCCGGCGGTGCTGCGTGGATGGGGCCTGCCGGCGGACAGCTTCAACGGCTCATACCGGGCGCTGCTCAATAACTCCGTACTGGCCGGGCTGAATGTGACTAGTGCCGGTGAGGCGGCGGTGGTTCTGCATGATCAGGCCATCCACTCGCCGGCTGTCGTGCTGAACGCCATCAACAACGGAAGACTCAGGTGGGTGGGCGAAGGGTGTCCTGCTGGTTACTGGTCGGAAACTTTTAAGGATACCTGATTTCTGTCTAGGTACTTTGCTTTCATCAGGGCTTATGTGACCCTTGCTAGGTTTTGGAACCGACTAGCTAGCAGTGTAGATATGTTTATGGTTGTCTGGCATCTAAATAACATCATCACTCATTAGGCACTGCATTTCATTGAATGAAAACTTCATATGCCCTGATATTGAAACTACAGTTCAGTTACTTTCGATAGATGGCAGGGCGCTCCATTTTTGGCATCGTAAGGGCACCATGGTCCCTCAGTCTCAGGATGGCCATTTTTCGTTAGATTACTGACCACTACCAATGAACACCTCCATCTCTGACGGTCCCTCCGTCTCTATGCCTTCCAGTCAGCTGCTGCAGTCTGCGTTCAACTCCTCCGCGGCTCTGTCGGTGACCTCCCATCCTCTACCCAGCGGCGTGACGCTGGACTTTGACTCGAGCGTGTTCTTTTCGTCGTTCATGGTGGGCTTTCTGTTTCTGATGGTGCCCTGCAGTATCGCTGGAGAGCTGGTGCAGGAGAGAGAGGTGAGAAAGGAAGAGGGGAGGGGAGAGGATGGAGGGAGACAGGATAGGCTGAAGTGGATGAAATGAGGGGGAAAGGATTAATAGGTGATAATTTGGGAGAGATTAGGAAGATGACAGGAAATTAGGGGGAAAATGAGGAGTGCTAGAAAGGGAAAAGGAAGGGAGGTTGTAGAGAAAAGGGTAAGGGAAGGAGTGAAATATATGGAGAGGTGATGCTTCGAAAAGGAATAGATAAAGGTTGGGAAGACGTATGGAAGGAAAAAGATGAGGAAGGAGAAAAATTGAACCGAATGCGATGAATTAGGAAAGGGAGTAACTGAGGGGCAGATGAAATAAAGGCGAAGCAGCTAGTTGGGGAGGGGACGAGTGCGGATTAGTTTGGGTGGTTTATAATCTCACGATTCCTCATGCAGTCGATTTCTGTTGTCTGCTGTTTGACTGCAAGCTGTTGACACTTATTTCCCATTTCAGCTCAAGATCCGGAACCAGCTCCGAGTGAACGGCCTCAGCTTCACCACCTACTTCCTGTCGTTCTTCATCGTAGTCTTCGGCCTGTTCTTCGCCCTGTGGTATGTCAAGCGCTCAGTGATCCGGAAAAGGGACTGGGGCTTCTATTATATATTCCCTTATTGGCAACTGATTTACGTGTCTGCCTGTATGTTGTTGGCTCACGATTGACATCAATTTGAATTCCGTTTGGTGGCTAGGAACGATGTGTGTTCCTTTGATTAGCTCATTACAGATTTATGTATGAGCTGGATATTGGATTCGTCTAGTACTAAATAAGTTGTTGATGCTTATTTGCCTATTAATGTGTTACATATCTCATTAACTTATATGCCAGTAACGCTAATACAGGGTGTCCCAGAATTACCCGGACATTGTTAATTAGCGTATAAAATAAGGCAAACATGATTGCGCTTTTTTCTTTTTATCGTCCTATATAGTCAACTAGGGTGGCTGTGACATAGCACATGTAATAGATACGCTTGTTACAAGATCAGCCGACAATGATTGAAAATGCCAGCCATTGCTGGTCTCAGTTGTTTTACGGCTCTCCCGAAACTGGGTGAAGGCCTGTTTTCTTTGACCTGTTGCCGGAGGATAATACGATAATAGTACAATAACGTGACTTTGGAGGGCGATATGAGTTTTGAACGGCCCGACACCATTATCAGAAGCCCGACATGATGCTGAGCGGCCCGAGCGTAGCGAGGGACGCTAAGTATCATGAAGGGCTTCTGATAATGGTGAAGGGCCGTTCAAAACTCATATCGCCCGACAAAAGTCACGTTATTTGTATTATTGTCACTTATCTAGTTCATAATTAACCATTTTCTCAATAGCTTGCTGTAGTCGCTGTAGTCAAATCTTCTGGAGGTCGGTCAGCAAGTTCGTAGTGCGCGAGAATGTAAAATACTGTTATTGTTAAGCACGTGACTTTTCGGGAATTTAGGGCGAGCACTCACCACTAGAGTATATAAGGCAGGTCAGAGCGAACGGTGCATCATTTTCGGTTTAGCTTCTGAGGTAATAATAGCTCTGTCTCCTTTGCGCGTGGAAACGCCAGATGGATAGCGAAATAACGGAGCGTGAATTAATAGAGCTGGAAAGAAGTGTTGTACTTGACAACACATCGAAGGCCACTCAGTATGGGATGAAGAAATTTAATGAATGGCTTGCATTGAGAGACCGTGCATGCGATTTTGGAACAGTTACTCATGAAGAACTGTGTAGTTTACTAAGAAGGTTCTACGCTGAAGTGAAGGCGAAGAAAGCGGGGGAAACTCTAACGCCCAGTACACTGACCTGCATTCGTGCGGCCATCCATCGCTGCCTGACCAGCGCTCCACATAGCAGACCGATCAACATCATAACCGATAGAGAGTTTATTGCAGCAAACAACATTTTTGACGCTCGCTGCAAACTGTACGTAAAGGCAGGCAACCCCAAGCCTCAGCATAAGGCTGCTATCACAGAGGACGATATGAAGCGCTTGGGTGACTACCTCTCGGATTTCGCGTCAAATCCAACCATCCTCCTGCAGGCTACATGGTTCTATCTCTGCTTTTTCTTCGGGAGAAGAGGTCGAGAAGTTTGGGCTCAGATGAGGAAAGATCATTTCGTCGTCAGAGAAGACCCAGACGGAAAGGAATATGTCACTATTTCGAAAACTGAAGCAACAAAAAACCATCAGGGTGGAAGCAAGCAGGGAGATGTAGACTTTTCTGATCAGAGGATGTACGGGCCTGGTGTAGAAGTTTTCAAGATGTACCAGCAAAAGATCAATCATGATAGTGATAGGCTGTTCCAAACACCAAAGAGAGCATGGACGCAAGATGAATGTTGGTTCAGAAACGAAGCAATGGGGAAGAACAGCCTGTCAACAATCATGCAGAGGATAGCTGATAGCGCTAAGCTATCACAACGCTATACATGTCATAGCGTTCGTGCCACCACCGTCACGACATTGCATCAAGCTGGAGTGGCAGCTGAAGATATCGTTAAAGTAACAAAACACAAAAGGACCGCAAGCCTTTCACATTACATTGACGACATGACAGTTCCTCAAAAAAGGCGTTGCTCTGAGACATTGGCACAAACGATGACTAGGCAATCCGACACAGCCGCAAGTGTAGTCCCAGGGTGCAGCGCCACGGTGATACAGAACGGAGGGCCTGCTACCTCACGACGGTTGTGCGAAGAAAAGCCCAACTTTAATCTGACCATCGGTGGGATGGAAGTGGATGACTGGTTGAACATGAACGAACAGGAACATCGGGTGCCTGACCCATCGGAAGTACGTCAAAGCCAGCAACTGGTAACGGCGAGAACAGCTCTGTCGTCACTGCTCCCGAATGCAACGTTCAACGGGTCTTGCGTTATCAATGTGAACTTTCACGCGTAAGGATAGGTACGCCGTACGATTACATAGCTAAAACGCATCAAATGTGCAATCGGTCGTGCATCGGTCTATGACAAGTATTGTAAATAAAATATAAATCAACAACTGTTTGTACAGAACCGCCTACTTCTTTCAGTTGCAATAACCGCAATTTTCATTAAAATAATTTGTGGTATTCGTATGAGAATATATATTTGAACATATTTGAGCTGTCGGGCGCTAATGACCTGTCGGGCGGATAATGACCATTATTGGCCCGACAGCTTTAATTTTGAGGGCAATACAGAGTTTGAGCCGCCCTCCTAAATGACGGTAATCGCCTAGTGATCGGCCCGTGCAAGTGACAATAATATAAGATAAACTTAACATCAAAGTGTTCCCAGGTCATAAGGCATTATCCCCCAAAACAAAAATTGCTGCCTACACCACTTTTGTCGCGTTTTTTACATCTGAAGTGGAGAAGCTCCATGTCTGAACATGGCGGGACATTTGGCTTCCAACAGATTTGGTTTCCAAAACAAACCCGTTCATGGCCATTTGGTTTACGGCATCCAGTTTTTTTTTACTGGTAGAATATTACCGCAGTAGTACTCTGTGCTAACGGCTGTCGTTGGACCATCATATCAAGCCGAATGAGTGCACGGTGGCTCAAAATGTCTCACAATTTGATTTTCGACGGGTGCCTGGCCGTCTCTGCTGTTGGGGCGTTGCAGCCATCTGACGTTCACACACGCCTTTTTCGGGCGGTTCAAATGACAGAATACCTTCGTTAGACCACAAAGTGTGCTTCAATATAATTTTTTGTTGTATATGTTATATTTTGGGGATGAATTGTAGTGATTTTCGCTGCTTCTCCCGTAGTTTTCGCATATTTTTCAGGCGAGGGACCCCAAATTCCAAAATTTTGCGAAGATAGTGGTGGAAAGTAGACTGATGTTCTTTAGATAGTCCTGATCTATCGTTTAGCTAGTTTTTAGCTAGATCAGTGACGTTTGTTGTCCATGACAAGCAACCACCCGTTTGACAACTGGTGCATGACCCTTTTTGGCCGAGCCCAAGCTTGTCAATCAGGTTTATCTCTTGCTCTCTCTGGCTTCGTTAGCTGATATAATTGCGCTTTGCTCAATTCTAACTGCTTGCAGATGAGCTGCTGAAGCTCTCCAGCAAAAACCATGCCGAAAGTCCGTTTACGAAGTTGGAAACGGGAGTTGATTCACCATGGTTGCCTATAAGTGGCTTAAGCTGAAAACGGAAAAGGACTACTCTTACTTGACTCTGGATAATACTTGACTCGAGTCGTTACCGGTCACCAAAAGCACACAGTCCCCAAGCTCGATAGCTAAGGGATATCTTATAAAAGTATGATGCTTGTATATCATTAGAATCGAGCGCAATCGTACCTTTAGCCAGAAAATAAATGTCCGGGTAATTCTGGGACACCCTGTACATGTAGCAAGTAGGTACGTCGAATTCTTAGATTGATGAAAATGGTGAATGCGTTCACTACAGGTTAATTGAGCCCCAAGTGCACACTAATGACTCGAGCTGACCTCCCCTCGCCGGTCTGTTCTCCATCAGGGTCATCATGCTGATCGTGGTACAGGCTGCCGACGTCACCCTGCTGAAGCCCATGCCGGCCTTCTCCATGCTGGCTGTGCTCTATCTGGAGTACATCTTCGTCGGCTTGCTGTTCGCCAGCATCGTCTCCTACATGTTCGACAAGCTGGAGACCTCCATGTCCGTCTATCCCAACGTGGCCATCATGTGCGGCATGCTGCCCTACATGCTGGTCTCCCTGCTGGACTCACTGCTGCCCGACTCTGGTGTGGCCCTGCCGCTTCACTACGTGTTCTGCCTGATCGATCCGTTCTACATCCCATGTGGTGCGCTCTACTATCTGTCTAAGGTGGGTGCCCGGGCCGGGCTGGCCGTGTGGGTGTTCGTTGTGAATAGCGGTGTAGATGTCGCGGTTCTTGAAATATTTCGTGATGGCATCTATTTAGGTGAAAGCCGTGGTGGTTCTGCCTTAATTGTTAATTATGTGTTAAGTTGATTATTTATTTTACTGATGGGACCGAATGAGATGCCTGGAAACAACATTTACAATATGACCTTCTTCGCCAAATCATCATGTTCGCTGTTCGCTATACATAAATCCAGCAATTCCCAGCTGATAACAACCTTACATATGTGACGGCTCACGACCGTCACCCTTTTCAACTTCACCATCGCCTACCCACAGACGTACATCATGGTGAGACTCCTTGAGCAGCGAGACGTGGAGGCGGCCGACTACTGGGCGGCTCCCGAGTTTCTGGTGCCGCTACTGGTGCAGCTGGTGCAGATCCCGCTGCTCTGGCTGGTGCTGCGGCGCGTCGACGCCAAGAAGAACGCGCACAACGACCAGCCCGGCTGCCTGGCGCGCAGGGTACGTATCTGGCGAGCAGGGTATGTGATGTTGAGGGTGTGAGGCTCCGGGTGAGACTCGGGGGGGGGGGGGGGACGTTTAGTCTGGTAAGGAGCTGTTATGGGGTTATGTGGTCCTCAGTGCGAAAGGAAGGGCTCCTGGCTCCTGTTTTACAGTGAAAGTAGGAAAACCTCTAAGCCTTTTGGTATCTTAGTGCTTTGTGCATGTAGATAAGATATTTGTATGATGTGGCTTGAAGGAACTTTTGCTCTTTTGTAGATTTGCTCAGACTTCAATTCTCTTTATTGATAAGGTCACGTTGAATCCACCTTAAGAGCTAGTTAAACTATTAATCACAACGAAAACGATTTCAGTACCTCTACCCTCCGATTGAACAAGCACATTCACCTTGACATGGCTACTCACCTGCATTGTATGAAGTTATCACGGTTTTCATGGCGCTATCAGATCACCCTATCAACATTGCAGACTAGGTCGTGCCAGCCATTTGTATCCCAAAAGTGTCAGACACAATACAACTTGTTCTTCTTTCACTGTCACACCAAACTGACACGGTATCAACCCCTGGACACTAGGAGTCCGCGCTGTCGCTGCCACGTATCGTGAGCGAATTTCCGACCCGTTTCCTGCGTTAGGAAATATTGTCATGTGACTGTTGAAATGTGTCGATTTTCGTCGTGACGTCTGCCACTGAACGCAGCCAACAGATGTCGCCGACTTCTGACATGCTCTGGCAATACTCAGTTGTGCTTAGACATGAATTTATAGTTTTTCATTGCGGTCTGGTTTTCATACAGCTGCGCTTATGTGGTAGATAACCAAAGGAGAGTATTTCTATAGGGTCTCATGGCCTAAGCTGCAAAATATAAGCTACCTATCACCTCTTCATCGCAACACTCCACCCCTCACCTAACCCTGCTCGTCTACAGAAACACACCCGTGACGCAGCAGAGATGGAGGAGGGCCCTGCTGCGGACGGCGGAGAGCCCGATCAGGACGTACTGGCAGAACGGGAGCGGGTGGACCGCATCATGGACGGCTCCTGGACCGGCCCGGCGCCCGTCATTGCTGCTCAGGTGAGAGAGTGAGAGGGACTCAGGTGAGAAAGTGAGAGTGGCCCTGGTGAGAAAATCCGTCATAGCGACTCAGCTGGGGTCAGATAGAGAGACTCAAGTGAGACAGCTGCTCAATTGAGAGTCTGGTAGCGACTCTGGTGTGAGTGACTCAGGTTAGACTCAGAGGGAGGCTCCGGTAGGTTGTGACAGCTGGTCCCAGTAAAAAACGTCCCATTGGTTGTGTTTTGTCATGCTTGGATGTTCGTACAATCTATGACGTTGTGTTTATGAAGCATTATCATCTTCAAGCTGGGTCGTCAAAGAATTTCACCATATCGGAACGAATTTTACTGATTACTCGATATCTGCCACCAACATTTGGTCTCAGCTCTCTATGCGAATTTTACTGCGCTGCGATGAAAATGGGTGCTCCTTCCGTAATGTAAGCAGTCGTGTTGTTGACTGGTGAAAAGCATTGTGTGCTCTCCGAGGCTCGACCGAATATTTTTCTTTCGATTCCGTTGCGTGCGTTTGACATGTTATCTGTAGTGCCGCCAGCCACATGCCGTTCCTTCACAAAACAAGATGCAAAATCAATACCATTAACAACACATGCAATATCGTCAACTCCGAGTACTGATAACCCAAACGTCATCCCTCCCAGCTCGCTCCTCATAATTCCTCTCTTTTCACCGTCGTTCACCCAGTCTGAATACCGTCTCTCCCTGTCTTACAGAACCTATGTAAGCTGTACAGATCTCACGACAAGTCTGAGAAGTCTGCCGGCGGCGACGGCGTTCTGCAGGCGGTGGGCGACGTCAGTTTCGCCGTGAATGCCGGCGAGGTTTTCGGACTTTTGGGGCCGAACGGAGCGGGGAAGACGACCTGTATGAGGATGGTTATCGCCGAGGAGGCGCCCACACGCGGGAAGGTAAGGATTGTCTTCATAGTTGGGAAGGGAGCGATGGGGTTGAATGTTTGGTACCGGAAGGTACCAATAGTACCTAGCACTATTAGCACATATAGCAATAGCACATATATAGCACTTATAATATAGCATACATAATAGCATGTGGCAATAGCACATGCTCGCTTGATCGAACTTGCATCGTTACGTTCATCATGTAAAACAAATTCTGCTTCATTCGTAATACTTCCCCTAGCTCTGCTTTGTTCGTCACATATTACACTTCATCACACCCATTCATCGTTCTCTCGCCACTTATCCTGGCGCTCCAATCTCGTTATGCTAACATACTGTCCATATGCTAACATACGAACATAATTGGGCTGCCAAAGGCCCAACGAATCTCATATTGCGCTTTGTTAGATTGTGTAATCGCTTTACGTAATGACATTACACTATAGAAGATTGCCGTCAGTGCCACTCTACCAGAAGCGTATATATTTCTTATATAACCACAAGATACTCACTAGTGATTGACTGGAAATATTTTTCTACCGGCATTTATGTCATCACACAAGTCACGCAGGGACTTTTGATTGCATTTTCGGCGCAGACAGACGTGTCGCTGCACACTGTGAGCGGAGTCAGGCGTGGGAGGGGGATGTGTCGGACTGTCCGGCGCCGGCGTCTCTGTCCGCTGTGACAGGGCGTGACAGCCGCCCGGCCAATACGCTGTCGCCGCGACAGACGGAGGGTGTCGCGCGGTGACAGTCGGCGCCTCCCTGAGCGGCTCCCAGTCAGCTCGAACCGTTTGAGTGCCCGAACTTTGAAGCGCCGATGGCAGCGATGGGGCCTCGCTGGTGCGTCGTGACTTTGGGCTTGTCGCTGTCGACAGGTTTATGGGTGCAGTTTTTAAACTGGCAATGTATTCAGTGGTGCTGTATTTAAATGTAAACATAAAGTAACTCGAGACTCTGTAGGAAAGCCAGCGTCGAACCACTGCTGTATTCGTAGGTGGCTTCTTTTTGTCGACGCTCTATCTCACCAAAACATTTCAGTTATATTTCGCCGACCTTTCAGTGCGTCAGAAACAGCTGGCAAATTGAACAAAGTTTGAACTCAAGCCTTTCCTACTGATTTCGCCCTAAAAGTGTTTAAAGGCAGAGTGGTTTTGCTGTTTCACTGTTGGCCCAGGCGCGCTACCGAAATCCATTTGTATGATTGGCTTCTTGACCAAAACAACCCCTCCGACAGCCTAGCTTTGGATTGCCTCTTAACGCCGGACAAGTTTAATTCGCGAATGACATTACATGATCTGAACTGGTTTTATGTGGCCATTATTTCATAACGCCGCTGATGTACTCAATCACCGGTGGCCTGCTGGGGATCAGACGTACGAACAGCAGTCCCTACAGGGTGTCCCATAAGTTCGTTCTCACCTAAATTTTACGTTTTTAGGCTTTCTTGCTTAAAGGCACGCTGAAGTTGGTTCGTAACTGAGCTTACATGGTTGCCATGGCTGGTAGAAATATGCTCCACAGTAGCTAATTTCTGTAGACAAAATAGTTTTTGCTAGAGAGCCCGCTTCCTACAGAGACGGCTAACGCCGCAACATAGAGGTCTCCGATACGGGTACGTCTCAGTATTTAGTCAGCACGTGACCATTCGCGACGATTGAGGGTGATTGAGGCCTACCAGTCTGTAGCCAATATCCATCGCTAACTGGACGCACAGTCAGCAAGTGACGCCGATGATTTGTTGGGAGTCAATAACTGCAAGTTTATCCTCTTTCTAGCCAGCCCTCAGGAATGAGCCAAGTGGCCAAAACTGTGTGGCGCCAAAGTGGCCATCAAAAAGGTCAAAGGGTTAGAAAGTTGGTAAACAGACTTTTCTGGATGGATTACCAGCTGTCTAAGAGTGTTCTTTCGGGGTACATAACTCAAGGTGACTTAAGCTTTGCTTACCGGAGGGCTCAAAACAGTCAAAAACGTCTTAAAATGGCCAAACATGAGTTTCGTTATGCCTGAGGCTAAACAAAACTAGAGGGCTGATGACATCAACCAGGTCATCTGGACTAACTAGTCCACGTTCGAGATGAAACACCCGTCCAAACCCGAAAACAACCCCATAAGGGCGAAGGAGGAGGCCTTCATTTCGTCCCGTTATGTTCCTATGCAAAAGGCCAGGGTCACTGTGTTGTGGGGTTATAGGCGTTCTGGAGTTGATCAAGTTACAAGTGGCAACCCGGAAACAGTTTTGGGAAGCAGAATGCTTTTCCAAGAACATCTAGGAGGAATTTCAGCCCTCAAGCTGAACTCGAACCGCGAATATGAACACATTTATAGAGGAGAAAATGGCATCCGGGAGGTCGTAGGCCCATCTTCAGGCAAGGCAGTGCATCAGTGCACAGGTCAAGCAAAGCTTAAAAGCGGTGCAAGGAGACTGTGACAGGCGTTTGTGGCAAGATCACATGCCAGGCACCTCATCGGATCAAAATTTCATAAAAATTTGTTGGTTATGCTGAAGTTGAGGCTCGTTGAAGCGTAGCGCTGTTCCAGCCTCGAGGAGCTCACGGCGCATGTCAAGTCAGTCTGGGTTAACTTTAAGCCTGCTATGCAGCAAAACATGCCAGTTGGCATGCCGCAGCATGTATTCATGTGTTTGCCTATTAAATGGGGAGCACATTGAGGGGTCATAAATATACCAAAACGCAATGTACTCTGTTTCACATGCAAACATAATGTGAGAACGAACTTATGGGACACCCTGTAGACGACGATTTACTACACGACGAGCTCTGGAAAGTTCGCAGAGTTCGACGTTTGTTTTCTTCAGCTGATTGCTAATCCCATCACATTGCAATACAGTAACCCTTCTTCTCTACTGCGCCCATCTCATCCACAGTGTGACCCGTCTCCCTCCCCCCCCCCTGTGTCCCATCTTTCCACTAACCCACCCCTCCACCCACTCCCCACAGATCCAGGTAGCCGGCACGCCCATCACCAACAGCCTCTACCAGGCAACCCCACTTATAAACCCTCTCCCCCACTACTGTAACCCCTCTCCTGCACTGTGACCCCCACTGTAACCCTCCCCCCTCCCACAGATTCAGGTGGCCGGTACGCCCATCACGGACAGTCTCTCCGAGGCGTTCCAGATGGTCGGCTACTGTCCCCAGTTTGACGCCCTCTGGAAGTACATCACCGTCGAGGAGCACCTCAAATGTTTTGCGCAGATTCGCGGCGTCTCCCCGCAGGACGTGAGTTGTTGGGCGATCGGCGAAGGTGGAGCCGGGTATACATTGATATTGCCAGTTATGTGTACGTGAGTGAGTGAGTAAGTGAGTGAGTGAGTGAGTGAGTGAGTGAGTGAGTAAGTGAGTGAGTGAGTGAGTGAGTGAGCTGTTTTATCTGTTTTTGTGTAAAATGTGAGACCACTATTCCTTATGGCTCAATGATTGAAAATCAGCTTTCTGTCTTGTTTTCGTTGATATGTGCCTCGGTTATTTTGATGTGGTCGAGAGTGCTAGCCATTCGTTATCTATTGGCAATTTAACCTGAATCCCAGCAGCATCTGACTTTCTAGTTTCGTCTGACGACCTCTTTTGTCATTTCCATAACTTTTCGATGCAGCGATCTTTCGCGTATCTTGTTTTCGATCACACGCTGGCTTTCGCTGAGCTCCGATGGCATGTTTTCGTCACTTCCTGCTGTTTGAAACGGGGATGCGACCTTTCATATTATCCACCGAGTCTGGTCTGATGCCAAGATATGTCGATTGTCTACCTGGTTTGCTATTTACCCTTTCGCTATATTTTCCCATCCCGCTACATAACTGCTCACTTTCCCTGTATCTTAACTCTAATTCCCTGTACTTTGTGTATTATCCCATCTCGTCTCATTTAACCGTCTCCACCCTTCCCCGTGTTCCAGTCCCAGCGTATCGCCAACCACTACATCGAAGGCCTCCAGATCGCCGAGCACTCCAAGAAACGCAGCCACGTCTGCTCGGGTGGTACACGTCGCAAACTCAGCTACGCGCTCAGCATGCTGGGAGAGCCCCGCATCGTCCTACTAGACGAGCCCTCCACTGGTATGGACCCGCAGTCGAAGCGCTTCCTCTGGGATACGATCGCGGCCGGGTTCCGCGCGGAGCGAGGCGCCATACTGACGACACACTCCATGGAGGAGGCGGACGCACTCTGCACACGGCTGGGGATCATGGTTCGCGGCAACCTCAGGTGAGGAGAACAGTGGGGGAGGAGGGAGGGAGGGGGATGGGGGCGGAAGGGGACAGTGAATGAGTGAAAGATGGAGTGTAGATATCTGAGATGAGAAGTGTTAAAGGTACCTAGCTGTAAAGGATGGAGTAGTAAAAGAAGATACGGTAAGCTGTTTAGTATTAAATTGAGACCATTACGTCTTTTCCATCATAGTGAGTCGTGATAGCAAATCCTTCTCCTCCACGCCTCAACTCCCTGTTCTGGGCTGGACGGGCAACTTTATCCCATGCGGGGAGCGGGAAGCTCCCATAGGAGCACCCCGTAGTGTCACACCTTCCGGCCGGGAAGGTGTGCAGCAGCACCCGGGCCGAACTCGTGGCCATCCGCGAGGCGCTGGCCGAGGCCGCGGGCGATCTGCCTGACCGGCCGAGCATGCTCCTCCTCTGCTGCGACTCGCGCGCAGCCATCCAGTCGCTGCAAGACACGGCGGACTCCCAGTCGGCACTGGTAGCGGAGATCAGGGACCTGATCAGGCACCATCACTCGTTCAGGCCACAGGCTCCACTTGCAGTGGGTGCCCGGCCACGCGGGCCTGCCGGAGAACGAGGAGGCGGACCGTCTGGCAGCGATCGGGAGCTCGCGCAGACAGAACCAGATCCCCGTGGACCTGTGGTCGGCGAGAGCCGCGGTGGCCCGCCGGGCGCGGGCGATGTGTGATGCGCGCGCCAGACGCAGCCACCCGCACCCCGACCCGACGCCCGGGCACGACGGACTGGACCGCCGAGCGTCGGTGACCGTGGCGCAGCTCCGGGTGGGATGTTCGCCTCTGACAGGAGACACCCGGCACCGACTCGGGCTGGCCGAGTCCGACGCGTGCGTCGACTGCGGCGAGCCGGACTCGGTCCCGCACCTGCTGATGGACTGCCCCGCACACCAGGGGCCTCGGACCCGCCGGTGGGGCCCCCTGCCGACGCTGGGGGAGATATTCTCCACCGATGCTGACCTCATCGTAGACTTCCTGGTGGAGACGGGCCGGGTCCCACGGGACCCGGCCTAAGCTGGTAAGGAAGAAGAAGGAAGAAGAAGAAGCACCCCGTAGCCGGTTGCAGTCGGTACTAGTAGGCTGGGTGGCCTGTCCAACTGGATGGGCTCAGGCCAGGTGACTCACTAGTCACTAGGGTACTTGCCCAAACCACTGTCCTCCCTAATTCCTACCAACCTCCCGGCTCTGAAATGGTTTCGTCAGACCGAAAGGACCTAATCCAGCAAAACAAACAATCAAACGAGCAAACAAACAAGTACTAAATTGAAATGAATGCTGATTGCTGATGTGCTAGTCAGGCTTATAACCAAGTATATCGCGAAAATTCAACGCCACAATAATTTATGGTGTGGTTTATGTGAGGAATTCTCGAATATAGGATTTTTTTATGGTGTCTGACTGCATAGTAAAACTCATTGTCTGAGCAGGAAGGACAATTAGCTATCAATCACCATCTTTCGGCCCCAGGCCTATTTCTGGCAATCTGACACCAAATTGTTCCGGTCGACGCCAGCTGACAGATGCGGAATGCTGTTTTTACGATGGGCCTCAGTGGCAGTTCGTAGAACGTCAGTGACTCACTTCACGACGAGGAGGGAGATTTCGAGGAGAGGACTCACTTCTGATGTTCACATGGCTAAACAGAACACAGGCTTCGAGTTTATACTCGTAGAAAACTAAAAACTTTACCAGCAACGATCGAAATTTTCTCAACTTGGATGGTGGTTCTTAAATGTGGTCAAGTTGTGGATTCGTTTTAGTAGGTCAAGTCAATCGAGGCGACCTCGAGGTCGGCGATTTCGGTAGATTGCCAATTCTTTCTTCCGAGGCCGCTGACAAAGCGGCGCATTGGGCTCGCAATATGTGAGACGCGTGCGCGACTCGGTTTCGACCAGTTTGATACATGGGATATCCGACAGCGCCTTAGCCGATCCCCCGATGGTAAAGTTCTAGCCTCATTTTACGGTATCGGCGACTTGAGTGATTTGTTCATCGTGCTAGTTTCGTCGAGAGCGTGCAGTGGTTAGATTAGAGAAGCGTTGGTTTGAGGACGAATCCGGCGACTGCAAGCGTTTGCGATGCAAAGTAATTCACTATCTGATGCTCGATCGCTGCGACATTGTGCTGGCAGCAAGGAACTATTTCTTCTGTATAAGCTTGGTGAGCCGTAACTGCTGGCGCCTGCACGGGTATCTATATCGTCTCTCTCCATCACCCGATTCTACTAACGCAGCACTATCTTCCGAGATCTCCGCGTTGGTTACACGATGTAACCATTCCTCGCCTGACTGGCCGGCCGGGTGGGAAGACGTCGCCCTCTCCCTACCCCTCTCCCGACCTCGTGTATGCCGCGTCTTCCCCATCGATCCTCCTCTCGGGTTACCGGACTGTGACCCGATTCTGCCGCGACACCGCGTCGGAGGAAAAAAAACACGAGATGTTGGAAATCGGGAACGATTAATCAGAGACCCTTGGGTTTCGGAGATATGTGTGCCTACTCAAATACGCTTATACTCAGCACGTGTTACTGAGTACGCGCGAACGAGCGTCTTCTATCCTATCTTTGGTGAAATACCAAATATTCATATAAACCAGCGCCAAGTTGTTGATTTCTCTTGGTTCGACCGGCGGCCGCAGTGCTGTGATGCGGAAGGGGCGACGGTCGCTGCCGGTCGGGATCCCTGGGGTGGGGCGATACGTGACCTGGTCTGCCGCGCGTGATCCGGGTCAACTGGGTTCGCCGGAGATTCGCCCTCTCCCCCCTCCTGGTCCGCCGGAGATTCGCCCCTTCCCCCGCCTCTGATCCACCCCGGAGATTCGCTTGTACCGGCCCCAGTTCAAGGGAGATTCTTCGCTAAGCGACCCCCTCCCTCCGTTTCCTGGCCTTCAAGAACATCCAGTGTCCGCTGTCCATCCACAGAATACCCAGTCGTTTCTCCGCGGCAGGTACTATTCTTACTCTGCTGCCTGGTGCAGAAATTGTTCACAGTATCCACTGTTTGGTGTCCACCTCAGTCGCTTCTCCGCGGCGGGTACTATTCTTACTTTGATGTCTATTACAGAAATTGGACGGTTACATAACCGTACAGTTCAGGAAACCTGCTGCCTCGAGATAGTTGCTTTACTGCCTCGTCGATAGCCTGTGTACGGTGGCGAGGTAATTGATTTTGTCATGAACTGTCGCCAGCAGCAAGAAGTGTCCCGGAACTGTTGGGTTGCAATTCTGGTTAAGACCTTGCTAGCTTCACAACCAATCAACTGTCTTGAAGGATATGGTTTGCTCCGAAATGAAATCGAACTGTTATCGCATCCTGCGAGTGCCGAGTAGTAATTACGCATGACGGATAATATATAGTTTGTCGTTTAATTCTGTGCCGACACTGAAAAGTCGGCGATTTGTTGCCATTACTGGCGAATACGCATTGCAAACATGGATATTGCGGTGCAATTTTATTTGTACTTACTGTTGCCATCACAATCTGGTATTCTCCGTATTCTCTATCACTACGTTTCCATGACACGTCTAAATCAATCAATCAATCAATCAATGTATTAAGCATCGACAAGCGACAATGCATGCAGAGAACATCCCACAATACCCACAATCAACAAACAAGTAGTCTCAACAGACGCCTTGAGGCTTGGCAGTTTCCAGCTAACACTAGCCGTATGCTGTCAACATCGATTTAGCGAAATTACACGTGCGTTTTTCTCGGAAACTATTTACCTTATGCAAAAAAATGAGCGTAGATATGGTTTTAACTAGCATCTAATCCTATATGTACATTTTTAAATTATGCTTAAATGCTGTAATGGAGCAAATCCATTTTTCAAAATCGGCTTAGATTGTGTCATGGAAACGTAGCATATATTTCAGGCGTCCTTTTGTTCGTCGTGCCCAGCTGTTCGTGTGTATAGGTAATTTGTTTCGTGGCCGCTTGTTTGTTTCTTCAGTCGTTCGTTCGCCCGTACTCTCCCTCGTTCAAAGCTCGCCCTCTTCTTCGCTCACTTGTTCTTCTATTACCCCCACTTCGTTCACTTTATCGCCCCTTCCTTCTTCGCTCATCCTCTCCTTTGCATCTCGTCTCGATCGTTTTTTTTACCGCCTCACGGTGTAGGTCCGCCAATACGGACGCCTGTGCGCAGTTTCTTGTCTCCGTGTTTTGAGGGATATCCGTCGCTCTGTGACCGATGGCGCTGTTATTGCAGAGGCCCCAGAGAGGCTGTCTCTGGCGAGCGACGGCTCCCAACAAAAAACGCCCGAACTTGTTGCGCGCTGGTGAATGGTGTTCACTGGAAAGTTTGGTGCTCCACATCGTCGCCTTTTTCAGTTACGGAATTGCGTTTTTCAAATATGTAGGATATGTTTGAAGAAGTTTCATCTCGAACATGTTTTTTTTTTGGCTAGTGTGCTCAGTTGATTGGATTTTGAGCATATTTGTTCGGCATTTTATCATTCTCAGGCAAAATTTAAATGATCACCTTTTCCTTATTAAACGTCATGCACATTATCTCACAACCTCTCTTTAAACGAGATATCTCGTTCGACTGCCGAGCTGGAATATCCATTCCATGATGTGGCAACGTTGTGTAGCTACAACACACGCCGTTTACGCTGCAATGCGGTTTAGTTCGGCGCATTATCCCGGAGTTAGTTCCTCTCGATTCGTCCGGGTATCGGGTTCGACCCGCCTCAGGCAGGCTGTCCGCTCCATTGGGTACGGCGTGGTCCGCGAGGGGGGGGGGGGGGCGCTCGCCCCAGGCTGCCCGGTGCGGTGGTGGAGGGGGAGGGACGGTACACATTTGGACGGTTTATGGGCGCCACCGCGTGCTGCCGGCCGCCTCTGCCGGCGCCGCCGGGGCCGGCCGGCGCCACACTCTGCCAACGCTACCTCTCAGCCGAGACGCCCGTACCGGGCCTTCAGCTCACGGCGGCAGATATTAGAATAGACGGCTCGACCAAATATAGGTGCGGATTTATGAAAACCTGCCTGGAAAATCGAGCCTTGGTAATGAAGATGTTAATTTTAGATTTTCAATGCATGGGCTGTGTGGAAAATTAACATTGCCGCATTTGTTGCTAAAGATAGCGCTAAGATTGTCGTAGAGCGTATGCTTGATCGGGTAAGCAGGCATTTAGTATTCAGGTTTGATATTTAGCGCGAACTCATTACGTCAGGCGGCGGTTGGGCACGGTCCCTTCGGTTCGCTTGCGTCATCTAAGGTTCGCGTGCTTTTTCACGTGTCAGTGCAACACGTGGTACCTATAACGAGTTGTGGCGCACGATTCCTATTTTTATCGAGTGAAGCGATGCGAGAATTGTCCGCAATTTTGAAAAGCATGTGGCTGACTAAAGAAATGCTCCCTTTGCTTAAACATAAGTTGGCTCAAGCTGTTGACTTGTCTTCATGCCTTATCCTAGCCTAGACATAATCTGGTGTAGTGTTTCAGCTTTACGGATGCTCTTGGGCAGATTCGGATTTTGTCCTCTAAGTTCATGCAGCTCTAGCTCTATAGTGATTGCGCTTTGTTTGTGATCCAAAACACTTTGAGCGTATAAAAATGTCCATGACAACCCCGTCCTGCCGCTGACAGTGTTGTGCGGTCTGGTGCGTTCCATCCTGTTTTTCTGCTCCTCTCGGTAATACCGGACCACGCTGAGCCGTCAAAGAGACGCGGCTCTTCTTGTTTGTCGAACGTCCTTACCGGGCGACGCCGCGGTAGAGGATTTTTGTCTGCGCAACACAACACGTACACCTCATCCGGCCCCACATACACACGCAGACACCTATGCAACCGTGCACACAGACATACCTACAGGTAGAGTTGATCAGTGAAAGTTTCCGTGTGTCGGTAAGTAATATGTCATGATATTCTTAATACGATCACGTGTACAATCTTGGAGCTGCTGTTTGGTCTTCTTACTTTTTTGGTCTTAACAGTGTCCTCAAGCGCATCATTCTAAGTCCTCGTTCAGTCGCATCTCGTTTGCACCTTCTCTCGAGAGAAGTCATTGCCTATTCCTTGTTTTGTATTCCACCGCGCCACGCAACTGATTCGTATGCCACCCACTGTTCACCGGGCATGCATATGTGGCTCACAGGCGGTATGTCCGACCCCATTCTGCGCCCGCCGGACGGGGCGGGGTGTCGGGACCGGAAGGGAACTTCCGGAGACAGCGCTACGGCCGGAAATGGGGACTGGTTCCTCCGGGGATAGACGTGTTATAGTGGTGGTGGTGGTCGTGCTGCGTGGTGGTTGTCGTGATGGTGGCGGTGCTGATGCTGGTGTTGGTGCTGGTGCTGGTGGTTGTCTTAGTGTTGGTGTAGGTAGTGAAAACCAGTGACGGTGATATTAAAGACAATGAAGATTTCATAGATAATAACCAAAGACGATGATCTAATTATACGGCCCAAGGCACCTCATGAGAGCTTTCCCTTGTTGCGTGGGCGCACAGCGCACCTGCACTCTGAACTAGGAGTGAGGTGCCTTGTCGGGTGAGAGTTAAAATGGCCGGGTCTCGAGGACCCGAACGAGAGCTGACAGCTTTATGGGCGCGATATTGTGTTGCCAAATGAGATTCGCGAACTTGACGCAATGCTCAGCAACAACACGCAACGCTAGGAGAGAAAATACAAGTGCTGTTGACATGACGTCTTATCGTATGCGACGATGGAGCTTAAGTGATTTTTATCCTTGCAAGCACTTTATCTGTTTCGTGCGTATGCGTGCTACCATAGACCTCTGCATACCGGTCTATGGGTGAACCATAGACCTTCGCTATACTGAGAGCTACCGTCTGGGATGAACACTGACTTAACCCTCGCATGTGTGCGGCGTTTGCCAGCTTCTAATGTGTAGGGGGGGGGGGGTCGGTTGGACCCCCCCCTTGCCGTTTGTCCCCTGATCGAGCTAGAGCTTCGCGGAAAAAACGAGCGTGTTGCCCGTGACGAGAGGAAGCCGATGATACCCAATTTTAAGGTCCTAGGTCATTGGTTGACCTTCCAGGTCAGGTCAATGACCCAAAGTCGGGAAAATCGGGACCTGTTAGAAAGTCGTAAAGTGTGGCTGCTAAGGGGTTTTTTGGGGTGCTGATCACGAATATCGTGTTAGTTTTGATCACAGATGATGTCTTGAAGCATTTAGACCAGGTCGGGTCAGGTCAGGTCAGGTCAACCAGTAGGCGTCGTGACGGGTATTCGTAGTACGTGTCAACCGCCTCTGACAGCTTCGTAACATGTTACGAAGTCACCAAAACTACTTCGTAAATGTTCAAATGGTTGCTAAATTCGAATTCAGCTCCAAAAACTAGCCTAGAAACATGTAAAACTCGAAAAAGTGACCCGAGGTCACCCGAGGTCACCAAAGGTCAATGACCTGACCTGACCTTCAGGTGACCTTGACACACACGGGAGTAACATCAAATCACATGTTTGAACGTTTGAAACCATGAAAAGCTTGCAAACACGCGGCTAGTGCGAGCCGACATACGCGAAATCGCGATTCCGGCCAAACATGGTCTCGGAAAAGAGGTCACAGGTCAAAGGTCATTTGGGTCAGGGTCATGAAATTTTCAGGGTAGGTGTCAAATTGATCAATGCGAGGGTACTGAAAGTTTCGTCGCGATCGGCCGCTTTTTACGCGAGTTATTCGCGAAAAACCATGGGGGGGTCCATCCGACCCCCCCCCTACACATGCGAGGGTTAAGTATACTTATTACACAGTATGCTCTTTGCAATCGTAAAAGTTGAATGCTAAATGTGCTGCAAGTAATCCTAAACTTTATCTGATGAACGCCCCTGCCATCCAGTCGAGATCAGCCGAGTAGCTCGCCGTTTCCGTCGTTACACGCTCGGAATCACAACGTTTCCGACCCATCTATCAGCGGCCTAACGAGCCGAACCGCCCGATCATCACACCCCCCTCCCGGCCCACAGGTGCCTCGGCTCGACACAGCACCTGAAGAACAAGTACGGCGGCGGCTACATGCTGGAGATGAAGCTGGGTGCCGGTGATGACCTCTCTGACCGCATCGCTGAGGTGAGCCGCCGGATGTGCTATTTACCTGGAGGAACGTGATCGATAGCTCGCCCTAATGGTGAGATCCCCGGAGAATCGCCGCGCTATGGCGGAGTCATGGTCGCGTCGGTCATCAAAGGTCGTGGGCCGGAAACGGCTTCATCGCCAGCTGTTTTTCGGGAAAAGTTAAACTGATGTGTATATGTACTTTGTAGATGAAATGTTGTGCATACAGCTGCACCTTATCCTCCGCACGGATTTACCCTGATCGTTGAGATATTGGCGTCATAAATGATGATGAAGTTGTTTGCTAGCGATCCTAAACCCCTACAAACAACAGCTTCTTATATTTTATGATGCCAATCTTGAAATGATTTCAACATATTCGCGTTTTCTTCAATGACCAAGCGTATACGTCCCGCGGCTAATGATCGAGGCGGCTCACTTCCGCTGCGCGCCGCTCACGTCACGGCAGAGTGCAGTCTGCACCCGGCCGCCTTCCCATCACTCTGTGGCTCTGAGAGCTGCGACCAAGACCGAGCGGGTCGCACCCCCTGACCCGGTGCCTCGGGGGCGCACCGGTCACCGCACCGATACCCAGTAGTCGGCGCCGGCCGTCGTCCAACTCGGCCTGAAAAGGTCGCCGGCGGGACGAACTTGTGCCGGAGGTGGGACCGACTGGGCCAGACCTAACCGACGCTAACGCGTCACTCGGTGGCCAAATCATCGACTAAAGTCGAAACTGCAGTTCGGCAGTGATGGTATTAGGGACTGTTTTAGCTAGTTGCGGACTGACGGTTCCAACTTGCTTATAGGATCGAAAGTCGAAACGACTGGTGGAGCGAGAGGTTGAAAGATCTGGCGGGTGAGCTAAACATACTGAATAACTTTAGGGCTATTCCTCGGATACAAGTCAAAATTGTCATTGGTGAACTGGCGCCGTATCGGGGTCTTCAGCCCGACGTTAGCATAACGTGGCAAAAACGCGACTTCTACGCATGCATGTCAGTGCCCACTCATATTTTCTGGACAGTAATCTACTGCATAGTCTTGGCAGTCTTACGATGACAGCCCTAAATATCAAACCTTCGCCTCAGGCAGCCATATCCCTTCAGCGACTCGACGAGTATCGCCTCATTTCGTAAAGACAAAACACCATCCACCTTTTGATGTCATTATCTGATTATGCATGTCTATCGTCACACCTCAATTTGTCGTAACGTATGTCGCCGTCTCATTTTGTCATAAAACACCACGCTACTTCATTTCATCGAGCCACAGTTATGGTCCTTCCGATACTTCGATCGTCCTGATTATGATTCTGCTCGGCTCGCGCGGGCTATATCACCTTTGCGTTTTGTACGACGCCCTGGTCCCCTCCCCCACTGCTACCAGGGGTTCGTTGCAAGGCGGAAGTGCCTCCGGACGTGACTTGGCGAGGAAAGTGACCCGCGCCGCAGAGTCATAGCGACAGAGACGATTTGGCGGCGGGGTCCAATGTGTCAGCGAAACGGCCGACATTGGCAGGTCGTTTTGGGGCGGCGGCTCGGGCTGTTAAAGTGGTCGTCTTCCCTTTTCTATGGCGGTATTGTTGCTATAGGTAATTCTGGCTCTCCTAGAGTTCTTCGGAAAAGCAGAAGCGCCTAGCGTTTCGTGCTGCAGCTTCCGCACACGACTCTATTTTTGCCATTGTTTTGATGATAGTTGTATTGAAGGTTATTGTCCGCTGAAAAGGTTGCTGATATTCTTAGGCCAAAGTTCGAACAAAACAAGCTAATGACTTGACACTGGTAACAATAGATGATTGTTTTCGTCATCTTGACAGCTTATTAATGGTTAATGTTGATTGTTTTTAAAAAGGGCGCTATCAAACATGGTTGCGTTACTAATACTAATCTGTGAAATTAGCTTCCAAGTGATTGTTACGTGTAACCATGAATATAATGATATGAAAACCAGATGTAAATTCACGCATTTGGTAATCGCATTATTTTTAAGGTAGATCCAAAATTCACCATGTGAGTATTTCACATTTCAGAATTCAATACCATAAGTTGAGCTGCATGGACCGATTCTAGTAGCTTTAAATAAACCTGACTGTGTCACAGCCGAACAACGATTTATCTCCAGACTGCATCCTGTATTACCGCATCTAACCCCTGTTCTGTGTGTAACTTTGGCCCAATATCGTCCCACGTTGCCCGCCTGCTGTGCAGTCAAGCTATGAAGTTCGTCCAAACTCCAATGACGTCATCCGCTAGGGTTCTGTAATACACTGGCGTTCGATCGGAGCATGGGCCGTTAGGTTATATTACCTGGCAAACGGCTACAGACGCCCTGGCGACGGGCCGTGGCTATCACCAGGTGTAGGTACCCAGTAGTGATGTCAATTACGGAAAATTGGATTACCGATACCAAACCAAATACCAACCAAAACCGTGGAGAAATACCGAAACCAAACCAACTTGGGAACGTGAGGAAAATATCAACTTTTTACCGATTTCTTAGCCTCTTTTAAACATTAGCGAGGGTTCATGATACCAACAAAATACCAAACACATTAGGACTGAAGTACCAAATACCGAGTTGGTATCGGTTTGGTATCGGTATACCAGAAAGTTGGTACCCGATTGACATCTCTAGTACCCAGTGACCGACGTTTAGATGGCATGTTAGTGGGTACGGCACCGGAGAATGGTAATTATACGTGCCTGGTAGGTGCTGAGTAGTTAGCGGATGATAGCGGTGAATGTAATCACATCACAAGCTCTGCATGATAACGTGCGGTGGCTGGCATCATGCGTCACACTCAGCAGAGCTGCCAATTTAATATTTTATTGCATTATTTGATGAATATTAGTCTACTGCCATCTAATATTGCATTAATGTATAAAAAAGTCAGATCCAATCCGTGCGGTACACAGAAACAGTAATGAGAACTTTCAGTCAACCCAGTGCGTGGCAGGTATTCCAGTGGCCGCTGGAATTACATTCAGCCTTGGTCGTCTTCTGATCCATGGGATCCATAAATAGACCCAGCCCGGGTCCGAGAACAGTCATCAGATGCCCTGTAAATGCTGGCCGTCTCACTCACACGCCGGATGCACCTTAGTTGGTCGCTGGACGCCTGATTAACTCTGATAAATGTGGGGCTCGTTTGGGCGTGATGCGCCGGAGAAGCTCCGTAGATGGTCTAAGCTTGGCTGAAGCTCTGTCGATTTGCTATTTCAGCGAAGTATCAAATGTGTTGTTTTGTGCTAAATGTAGCAATGTCTCTTATCGTTTTGAGTTGTATTTAGATTTCTGCTAAAAGTGTTAACTCTCGTTTGGTTTCAAATCATTTGCCGATTGATATTAAACCATATAAGTAAACTTGTTATGAATGAAGTAACTAATAATAAAATATGATGCATTTTAGAGCTGCCCGTCTTGTGTATACTCTCATCAAAATCATTCCTATTGTTTCCGTCAGACCCATCTAAAACTCTATCTCCACTTATCATCAAGAGACAGCAATTTTCACGCCCAGCAGCTCCAGAGAAGCGGGCCATTGTCCGCAAACTCTCGCCTACTCTGGCATCATTCGGGTGCCAATATACATGCTGAGACTCGTATTGTCCACATGACGGTCATTTGTTGCACGTGTCTTCATAAACCTCGGGCCCAGCTCGCCCATCAGCTAGCTGAACGCTGTATGCAACTTCCATCAGATGTATGTAACCCAGCTGCGCGCTGTTGCTATATCGGCGTGTGTCCCCCGTATCCCACGATCGGTGTCCGCTAGACTGCCTGACTATCGAGACTACCCGGCTTTTGTGTCTAACTGTACACGCCCTTCAGCGTCTTGTCTCATTAGTGATCATTTGTCTCCTTGCATCCTGGCACCCATTCTCCGTGCCTGATCATCCTTCATGACCATTGCCCAACCTCTCTCAGTGCCTGTCCATTCTTACCTGAACACCTGCCCATCGTATCTCGCCACTCGTCCCTCCTTACCAGTGACCGCACGTGCGTCCCGCTCCCGCAGGCCCGCCGGCTGGTGAGCGAGGTGTTCCCCGCGGCCATCCTCGAGGAGAGCTACGGCGAGCGGCTGCGCTACAAGATACCACAGCAGGACGTCGGCAGTCTCTCCAAGGGTTTCTCAGAGATGGAAGCAGGTCAGTTCTCCCCCGGGAACTGTT
>NW_024883286.1:105000-107373 GCF_019059575.1 Amphibalanus amphitrite
GATCCCTGTATTTCAGTCACGCCGTTCGGTGTCCCGGCATTTATGAATATATTAGTATTGAAAATGTGATATTGGAACTAAACGAGAATAAATACCTGATAAAGTATAAAAAGGATAAAAGTTTAAAAGTACCTCGTTTCGCGAATTGTATTGCCGCTATGCATTAGCTGTACGTGTACAGTAGACAAATTTACGTAACAGTTACCTACCTTTTACCATAATACGAAAATGTTTTCATCTACATATCAATTCCCTACACCATAATCCGTTACTTTGGCGCCTGTTTTTCGTCTTGGAGCTTCAGCGACATCGATCTTCCCTGTTTACTGCTTACAGCTAGTGTCTCCAATTAATACAAGTGGAAGATGAGTATTTCAGCAATTATTGCCCTAGCGCTTAGGATAGATCTCAACGACATATTCATGATGAATACTCTGGTTATGTTTTGGACAACCAGCGAGGCATATTTGTGATGCTGCTACTTATCTATCTCGCAATCATCTTCGTCGTTGAGATGATAGAGTTTTCACAAAGGGCTTCGGAGCAGTTCCAATAATCAGTATCTCAAGTTGGTGTATTTTGAGCTGTTAACCGTCGATAGTCAAATGCGATATGAATCTGCCCTTGTAATCCGCGGTTCCCACAAATCACCTCTCACCAGTTTCAGCACTCCTTCCAAACCAGCTACCGCTTTCCAAACCATTCACACCAGTTTGACGTCGGTCTCAGACCCGTGTCAACGTCGTACTTCCGACTCGATCCGACGTCCGGGAAAATCTTATTATCACCCCGCGCTCCCGGGGAGGAGGGGAGAAGCTTCTGTCCTCTGTCGATCGCTGCACGCCTTCGCGTCTGCGCTTCCCCGTAAGCAGCCAGAAGGCTGCCACGTCGTTTGCACAAAGGTAGTAAAGTGCTCATTCATGAGAGAAATGCTTACCAATCCATGCAGTATTGACGAGCAGTAGCGGCGGAACACCTTCAATTAAGGGGGGGGGGGGGGCACTGCCGACTTTTGGTCCCATTCTTTCCATGCAACGCCCATAGGGCTAATGTTAAAATGCCAAAATCAAAGGGGGGCACGGTGCCCCGGTGCCCTCCCCGCTCCGCCGCCTATGTTGACAGCTACATGTTTTGACGTTTTATTGGCATTGTTCCCTTGCTAAAGCCATCAAATGCCAGCTTTTTTGGTCAATGTCAGACCACTCCTGTGCACGAGCTGGATTTTAGCCGCTTGGACTTGAACCTTTTTCATCGCTGTTCATTAGGGCGAAGGTGTTTTGCATCCATAGAGTACCACACTCCACAGTGTTGTTTTCGAGGGTATGTCAGTACAATTACACGCACGATCGGTGCGCCAAGACAAGGCCATTAATCTGCCCTCGTTGCGTCTGGCATCCGGCGCCTCATCGCCGTCTCCCGGGCTAAAAGCCGCCCGTTACTCGCCGGGTGATCTGCTAAAAGGCTCTCAGGCGCGTGTTACTGCTGCCCCGAACCGATGGCCGTTCGTTGCGCAGCCGTTTGCCGGTGAACTCTGTCGAGGTCGCTCTGGGTACGAACCTCCGCCTCGCGGACCGATGCGGGCTTCCGCCGCGCCGGCGGAACGGTGACGACGGCACAACTTTTAACTTTGAGACTAGTTCTAGGCGCTCACCAGTAGTTGAGTCGCAGTGGGAATCAGCCACCCATATTTGCCGGAAAGTTGCAGCATTTGACGGAGAAGCTAGATCTGAGCTGGCGCTTTGGTGATACAATATCGAAATCAGGTTTATGTAGAGCTTATGAAGGAGGATGCCTATTGCTTATATCGGCTATACACTAATCCTGCAATACCAATGTTTGGTTACTTGGTTTGGTCAATGCAGTTTTATCAGTAGTCAAACAAAGATAAATGCCGGCTTGTTTCCTTTCACGTCACGGTAGGATGAATAAATAGCTAGAAAGACCCTTATTAGAAGAATTAAGGTGCTAGGAAGAAACACCGTGTCGGCTGCAATTTTTCATTAACTCCTTGTTAGATTTAGAAGTGTATTGGAGGGATTGCCTACACTTGGAGCCAGATATAAGTATCGTCCTCATGACCCTGTCATTTGCCAGTCGCTGGGGATCCTATAACCACCAGGGTCTTTGACCGGGCTCGCTCGAATGGGTCCATCGGCTTATTGACCTTACCCGGCGGACGATGTCGATCCGATGCCATACCTCGGCCCGTGCCGCACGTAATTGCCACAGGTACGCCGTCGGAACCAGATGTGGGACTACATTGGTCTGGGCGGCCTGTGCACTCGTGCCTTTTCGGTTAGAGATAGATGGAGAGGGTTTTGAGTGGACTCACGGAGTATGGTCTGGCCTAGGACCGTCTAACCGACCTGCTGA